>NW_010161921.1:0-15053 GCF_000695765.1 Mesitornis unicolor | reverse complement strand
CCTGCTGGGCTTCCTTAAACCTATCCCAGTGATAATCTCCTTCATGATAAATTCATAACAAAATATTAACAAACATGCCAGGCCTTATTCTCCTATGAGGAGCCCTTCCCACCACTTCAGCAATGTAAAACACTCTGAAAGGAACTGCAAACATCATTTACATCCTGTATTTGCATTGCCAAAGCCCAGTTAGTGGGCCAAATGAGAGTAAGCCTAACTAGGTATGGTATAAAATTACACTTTTAATTGGACTCTGGCTGCATCCTGGGCGGCATCAAAAGAAGTGTGGCCAGCAGGGCAAGGGAAGTGATATTGCTCCTCTACTCTGCTCTCGTGAGACCCCACCTGGAGTAATGCATCCAGTTCTGGAGCCCTCAACACAAAAAGAACATCGAGCTGTTGGAGCAGGTCCAGAGGAGGGCCACAGAGATGATCAGAGAGCTGGAGCACCTCCCCTACGAGGACCAACTGAGAGGGTTGGGGCTATTCAGCCTGGAGAAGAAAAGACTCCGGGGGAACCTTATTGCGGCCTTCCAGTTCCTGAAGGGGTGCTACAGAAAAGCTGGGGAGGGACTTTTTACAAGGGCAGGTAGCAATAGAACGAGGGGGAATGATTTTAAACTGGAGGAGGGTAGATTTAGACTAGATACTAAGAAGAAATTCTTTACTGTGAGGGTGGTGAGACACTGGCACAGATTGCCCAGGGAAGTTGTGGATGCTCCCTCCCTGGAAGTGTTCAAGGCCAGGTTGGACAGGGCTTTGGGCACCCTGGTTTGGTGGGAGGTGTCCCTGCCCATGGCAGGGGGGTTGGACTGGATGATCTTTAAGGTTTCTTCCAACTCAAGCCATTCTATGATTCTATGATTCTAAGATAACCGCTTAAAAACCTACAAGGGTAACACTTCAAGTGGCCAAGGTGGAAATGGCAAGCTTTCTTAAAGAAATCTATGCGTGCCTGGATTTCATTTCTTTAGCTAGCTTATGCTTCATGCTTGTTTACCAACCCTTTGACTGTACAATCAATGACTTTTACGCTTTTCAGTCTTTGTTGATGGCAGCTGGAGTTTCCCTAAAAGCCGATACAATTTCTGAGCTACTTTTTGTGTGAATCCACCTGCCCGCTCTCTCTGAAGTATCCATGGTGGGAGGTTGAAACTGATTTCAGAGATGCTTCCTTTATCAGCATAGTGATAAATGCCCGTAGAAAGATAGCAAACAGTGGATACGGGTACTTGCTACTACATTTATAATTACGCTAATTAAAATAATAAGCAACACATTTCAGTCAATTTTCAATCTGTTTTCCCTAAATCTGAGAGTCAGAGAATCTATGAAAAATGTAGTCATCTATATAGGAAAAAAGATACATAGTAATTACACAAATACACTGAAAAAAAGATTGAATTGCCCCTTCATAGCCACTT
This sequence comes from Mesitornis unicolor, assembly GCF_000695765.1. Lineage (NCBI taxonomy): Eukaryota > Metazoa > Chordata > Aves > Mesitornithiformes > Mesitornithidae > Mesitornis > Mesitornis unicolor. The sequence continues at coordinate 13,629 of NW_010161921.1, read as the reverse complement.
CGGCTGTAGAGCCAATAAAGCTGTTACACACAAGCACTTTAGCACTGTAGTCCACATGCATGTATGTATTTAAATCTTTCTTTAGACAAGTGAACAATGCTTTAAAATGTCTGGATAAAACTAATTGCTTAAAATTATCATAGTTAAATTCAGGAGACACACTCTGGTTAGCAATCAGATTCTATGTGTTTTCTGACTAAAAACCAAAGTGTTCTTAAAACAAAACAAAATAATCAGGCCAAAGCCATTCAAAATTAATTCAATTACCAATCAACTCATCAGCATCTCTTCATCTTGAGTGTTGAGGAATAGCACAAATATAGCTTTGGAGATTGAGACTCCAACCATATTAGAGCCATATTTGGCCTACTGAAGTGAAGGCCTTAGAATGAATCCTGCTAAAATAGTGCAGTATTGTATCAGATTCTGATGTTCATATTCTGCTTTATTTCACACCCAGATGATTGTGCAGCAGGCACCCACTATATGAACATGATCTGAAACAGAGAGAAGGGGGAACAAGCCGACATTTTGCTCTTTGGTTCATTTTGACCTTTCCACAGACGTGGGGAGACATCCAAATCCACCACAAATCCAAGGCTCAGGGTGTTTTGAAGTCATTAATCTGCAGAGAATCTGGAGGCAATTCATCATTTCTGCTTAAAAACTAGAATCACGGGGAAAAAAATAAAAGAAAAATAAAATGAAAGAAAAAAATAGTTAAAAGAGTTGAGCTACTTCTTTATGAACGTATTTTCCTGGTTTGCCTGAAAATTTTCCAGGAAAATGCTGGCATTCAAACTTTCATCAGGTTGAATGAGGGGCTAATAAAGAAATTCTTGGTCCCTGTGCACGTGGAGCCTGGTTGGATTCAACATTATCAACACAGACCCCAGAAGTGCAGGGAAAACCCTTAGGGAATTCATCTAAAGAGAACTATATGTTTCATTTGTTTCTCTTCTGGGCTCTCGCTGAGGAATAAGTAGCAGAAAAGCACGAGATTTAGACCATTACTCTTTCGAATTTTTTCTGCAAATAGGCATCAGTGTATTCACTAGTCAGCTTTTGAAAAACAGAAACACTGCTCATATGATGCTGCATGTGTGATTTACACAAACTAAGCATCTGATTTAGAGAAAATAAAAATTTTCTAGTTGAACTGTCTGATATTGTAAGAATAATGACATATCAAATCTCATACTAATTCACAATAATACTGTGTAATTAGAATTTTAAAATCTTACCTTTCTAAAGGCTGTTGCACGTGGACTCTTTCAGATTTATCTTTGTGATTTTGAAGTTTTGCTATCACCAACTGTCCACTTCATCTGAGACTAATATATTAGCAGAAATCATAGAATCATAGCATGGTTTGGATTGGAAGGGACCTTTAAATGTTATCTTGTCCAAGTTCCTTCCAGTAAGCAGGGACATCTTCAGCTAGATCAGGTTGTTCAGAGCCCCATCCAACCTGACCTTGAATGTTTCTAGGGATGAGGCATCTACCACCTCTCTGAGCAACCTGTTCCAGTCTTTCACCACCTTCATCATAAATAAATTTCTTCCTTATATCTGGTTTAAATCTACCCTCTTTCAATTTAAAACCATTACCCATTGTCCTATCCCAACAGGCCCTGTGAAAGTTTGTCCCCATCTTTCTTATAAACTCCCTTTAAGTAATGAAAGGACTCAATAAGGTCTCATTGGAGCCTTCTCTTCTCCAGGCTGAACAACTCCAACTGTCTCAGGCTTTCCTCATAGGAGAGGTGCTCCAGCCCTCTCTCAGCAGCAGGAACAGAGAACTCCTTTACTTGGATGATGCAGAAGCTCAGCCCCAATTTTTTTTAACATACAGGCTTGGGGATGATGCACCAGCACAGCAGCATCAACTCAAGTAGTGCATGATAAGAACACAGTTTTTTTCCACTGATTTTATGCAACAATTCAGCTTTCCAATGACAATATTTTACAAAAGTCTGATTTAACTAGTCTTTGTCTTTGCTCATTTTCCCAACTTGATGAAGCATTCAGTGCTTTAGAACAATTTTCAGCAGATTTCTTGGAACTATTTAATGCCCAGGGCATTTTTGCTACTGGCCTGAAGGGTTTATAGTTCTATGATGCAAATGAGCATTTTGGTGTTGTTAAAACCTTTTTTGAAAAAAAAGTCCAGAAAGTTCATCTTCATCATTTTTTACTCTTTTTAACATTATTTTACACAAGCAAACCATCTTTCAAACTTATATGAGACTTACAGATCATTATATGGCATTTGAGATGCAAAATATACAATCATGCAAATCTGTTTTCAGCTTTGGCTTGTGTAGAGTTCAGCATTTTGCAGGAAAAAAAGAGTTTCTGGAAAAGTCACAGTAAAATTTGTATGTACAGCATTGTAGATATTCCCATGAAAAGAATAATAAAACTTGAAAAACTCATGTGAAAAAATCACCTGACTCTATCTGAGCTTTATTCTGTAACCACTTTTAAGAAAGGATTACAAAGAAATATTTTGAGCATGTCAAGTAATGATGAGGTCCAGATCATCTACAGTTTATAACCAAGAATTGACAAAGAGCACGGATGATTTACCATGATTAATCAGGACTGTGTCTGGCGACCACTCCTTCCTCCTTCTGGTTGTAGTTGTGTCTTAAAAGAGTAGCAAGCCACACTTGCATTGCAGTTAATCATGTGATATTTTAGAAAATTCAAACACAACGTATCCTTTTTATACAAACATTCCCAAAATAAGATATTTCACCACCTGACAGAGGCTTCATTATATTTGAATTTTTTTTTCTAGTACTTCATTAAATGCTTTTTCTTCTGACAATTTAAAATGCATCCCACAGATAGAAATGTGCAGGCCATAATAGACGTAAAGTGAACAGAGCCTTTAAACAGTGTTTTTGCCTGTAAAGGAGAAGAACAGCAACTGAAAGATATAAATCAAATTGTTGATTGTGGAAATACTACAGTGAAAGGTAAAACTAACAAGAATAAAGAAATATATGAGGCTGCTTCTATGCCTCATCAAGGTCTGTTTGCTTGAAAACCAGACAATAAACAGTCTTTTCATAGAGTAAGATGAAAGCCTGTTGCTTTATGAGCAAAATTAACTATGCATATACTCCAGTCCAAATCATCAAGTTGCAAAGTGGACAATAAAGGAAATTTATAACAAAAAAATATGGCAGACATTAGTGAAAAGTCAGTGTAAATCAATTGGTATTTGCAGCTTGTTTCTATTTATTTCCCAGAGCCACACCTCAGGAATAAAAAAATCATTTCATAAAGTGCACTTGAAGTTTTATCTGCATAACCTTCTGTAATTACACTTCCTACAGAGAAGGAAACACAGATGTCTGAGTGCTACACCAAAAGCCAGAAAAATGAAGCAGAATCCCACTTGGGCTATTTGTGTGGCCCAGAGTGAGTCTCATAATCTCTGGGGATTTGAGATATTCCACCTGCAAACCCAGAGGTACATCTATCCTTAAAATACCATAATACTCAATTTCTGGATCATTTTCCTTGGCTGGGATTTTATAAACACAATATGATATAATGTTTAGAAAGGACTAGAGACAACAGTCTTTATCCTCAGTTATGGTATGTGCACTGTAAAATATACAAATTACTTAAAATGTACAGCTGTATGAATAATGCCTCTTTAGTTCAGTGTCCAATCAAACAGAAGAAACTTTAAACCTAAAAACCAAAACCTCTCACAGAAAACCCTATACAAGAACATGTGGGAAACAATTACTCTCCACATCCAGTTTAAACCACTATTTAAGTGGTCCTGAAAGATAAGAATCCCCCTGGTTTTACTATATAGTATTTGTCTTCATCAGCAAAAGACTAGCTCTTACAGACTACAAAAATAGTAGTTTTCATCTACCTGGTATCTCTTAAAAGAGAAAGAATTAACCACCATAAGTAATGATTCTGCTGTCAGCCAAATGCCTAAATTTGCGGTTCCGACACTTGAGAGATTTCACACTGTTAAAATGAAAAAGAAGATCTGTTTTCATTAGGATAATATTCATAAGTGCATATTTTAAGAAACGAAATATACTTGAAGCCTCAAACTGAATCAATTCAAGAGGTGACTACCAGACATGCTCAGCAATTCTTCTGAACAGAACTTGTATGCACTATGATTAATGACATAATTTACAAATACAGAACTCCCAAATTATTATAAACACATGTAGGGTAATGCAAACTTAAAGAAGTGGTTATACTATTAATTGCTAATGGAAAGGCTTTCAAGAGAATGAGTGGATCTAATGATGGGAAACAACCATGCCGTGAAAATTTCAAATGTAGTTTACGTTTTTAAATGCTTTCAGAGAATTATCATTACTCAACTTGACTGTTCCTGTTTTAGGAAGTTAAGATAGACTTGGGCAGTAATTTAAAGCCTTGAAGTCTCTAGAAGAAAGAGGTTAGTAAAACTGCTCATATAAATTTGTGGATAAATTCTTCTCAGAGCAGGAAGAAATTTATCTAACTTGGCCTTGGTGAGAGAACTGTTTGAAAAAGGGTCAAGATAAAATTGCATTCAAAATTAAATTTCAAATTGGAATGCATGATCAAAATTTTGGTATTTTCCACCATGATAAACTGGGCAGCACTGAAAATCATTAGCCTGATAATAACAAGATATTACTTCTTGATGTGGTGAAGAGCTCCTAAAACATATATTTTGTACTGATTTGAAAATAAAGCCAAAACATTTCAGCATTGCCTTAACAAAGCAAAAATTGTTTGTTCAACAATTCCCAGAACAATCAGTGACATTAACAGAAGCAGAGTACCCTGAAGATAACCATCAATGGGCAAGTCAAGAGCAGAAGGAGATTAATTGTTCTGCTGTGTTTGTCTAAAACTGGTCTATTTTTTCCCCAGAAGATCTGGGGATAATAGACATGACGAAAATTTGTTCTTTAATGAAAGCAAAATATTTCTCTGAAATGTATAATTTTCTGTTCAGAAAAGGTTTATTACATCTTGGATGAAAATTCTGGTCAAAACAGGGAAACAAAAGAGAGAAAAAAGAGAAGTGAGAAAGAATGGCATGAGACACTGATATTAAGAGTCAATGATCGAATGTTCATCTGTTATAGGAACAAAATCTAGTTTCACACCACTAGTCTAAGTCATCCACCAGTTCCTAATTCTACTGTACTTCAAAAAAATAACAAAGATTTTTAGCTATGCTAGGTTTTCCTTGGATTTTTCATTAAAAAGTTAAAAAAGTGACTAAATCTATTCTGTTCCAGAATTGAAATCAATTATAAGTTCCTGAAATATGTGACCCCACAGTACTCATGTTTTCCAGTCAGCCCCAGGCTCAGCCCAGTAACTGGTCCATGCACAGAATGTTTAGTAACAACCTGCAGGACTGGCTCTTGGCATTGAGGGTGCCTTGGTTCTCTGCAAGGCACTGGACTGTACATTTTAACGAAGAGATCATGATCTAAATAATTCTTAAGGTACACCTGAACAAAGTATCTGCCTTCTTTAACTTCCCTCTTATTCTTAAAAAGCTTTATACATTTTTGCAAAAGGATAAAGCCACACACTTGTCTTGGTCCCAATTTCCATCCCCTTCCACCAGTGGTTCTGAACAGTGCGCACCTTCACAGTGGCCAGTCCCTACTTCCTGCTCTACTCTGTCTCAGGGAGCACAATTCCCATTTTACAGTGTCTCTACGTGTGCACACCTTACAAATTCTGGGCCTTGAATCATGTGCAATTATAGCTCTGAAGTGACTCAGCTTGGAGTGTTTGTGGAGTCACTTGAAAAATCACAGTAATTGCAAATGCAGATTAGCCACATGGTTATCTGATCTCATGGTGTATGCAGTTATTTTACGGTAATTTATGTGTTTCTGTAAATTCTAAGTGCACTGGAATTAAAGTAGGTATGTCTATCTATCTATAGACATCTTTGTGTGCTGTTAACAAGAGTAGTTAAGCTTCCTTCTAGTAGTGAGGAAAATTACCAGGAAAAGCATGCTCATGGTAAGAAACCCTAGAATCATTACAAAGATTCTTAAAAGAAAAGTAAATGTGGCTTTCTATAAATTGTCCTCTGCGTCAGTCTCAGAACATACGAACAATAACTAATACATTTCTGAGTGTGGCAGGGATATTTACTTAACAGAGTCTCATAGTCCAATAATAAGTCACAAAAAATACTTTTCTTCAGTATTGACTGTACTGACTAAAAGTTGCTGCTAAATGTCCTGAACCACATCAAGGCAGTAAGTGTTATATATACAAATTATATATGTCTGTCCCGTGATACAGATCATTACTAACCCTATTGCAACACAGAGCACAAATAAAAAAATATTGCTATATTGCCAAATATTTCAAAGTCACTCAATAGATTTGATACAGTATTTTTTTAATCAAGATTATAATTTTTAAATACTAGGTTGTTTGGGATTTTTTGCTTAATTCTTCTTCTAAACAATATTTAACCTGCCTAAAATGAGAAATGGCAAGGTTTTTTTTTTCTATGAGAATGTAAAGTTTTCTCTGTATTACAGATCAGAAATTAAGACACTCATTTAAGTTAGTAGGAATTGAGCTGTAACATGTGATACAGCACATTTTTGTATGCTTGCAGAAATTGACTACAAAGATTTGCATGTCTGTAACATAACCTTCCAAGATATTTTCTACTGAGAACATTCAAATTAACTCCTAGAGCTATTCATGTTTCACATAGTTCAATGATTTTGAATCACTTTTTCTTATTAGTGTCGGTTGTGCCATTTCATAGATTTTAAAGCCATATATCATGGAAATTTAATTTTATCTTCTAGGTAATTTATGACACACCATTTCACTCAATAATTCTTGCACACACCTTAGCAGTTCATGCTTAAATTAAGCATCTCTGCAAATATATTTAGTCTTGATTTAAAGATTCCAAGCGATTGAGAATTGATCACATCCCTGGCAATCTGTTGTAAAACAGATATATGCCATTGTTTTCTTTGTGCAACCTTGTCTGATTTAAATTGCTAGACACTGTACCTCATGAGTACTTCGTGAAATTAAAACATTTTCTAGGTGAAATATCTTTAGCATATGTAAATAATTCTTGACACGGTAACTTTTTTACTCTTATTGTATTTTACAAGAGAATTACCTTGAAAACCTGAATGTGTTTATCAAAGCTGAGACTTCTTGAGCATTACCAGAGGCACTTCAGTGTTGATTGCTACAACTGACTGGTACATGTTTCTCTAGCAATGCACAAACAGGGATCAAACAGAGCTCACTTCTGCAGCTGTTTCAGAGCTTCTGTTTTGTCAATCCACAACCTACAACACACAAATTTCATACCTACTTGAGTCTATTGGACAATATTCAAAATCCTTAAGCAGATAAAACCTGCATTTTGTATGTCAGAGTGTGGTTCTTCTAACTCAGAATTAGTTTGCAGTATTCCAGATGTGCGCTAAACAAAATTTTTAGGTACAATCCCCTTTGAATAAAAATCTGTCAATAAAAAATAAGTCAAGAATAGTGAAAGCACTGAGTCTAGAAGAGTATCCATTACTTAAAATATTCCTTTTTCTTTTTTAATCTCCATGAGAGCAGCTATTCAAATACCTAATATACCAGCAGTCAGGGAGCTTTTGAAAAACCTTCCCGGTAAGAATCATAGAATCCCAGCATGGTAAAGGTCAGAAGGAACCACTGGAGATCATCTAAGTCTAACCCTCCTGCTAGAGCAAGATCACCTGGAGAAGATCACACAGGAACACACTCAGACAGGTTTGAATGAGTCCAGAGAAGGAGACTTTCAAAGATATTGCTGCTTGCTAAGAAAAAGCCTATTTTTTATCACCAACTATGAAAAACTGAGCTTAGTAAATCCATGAAATTCTACTGTAATAAATGTGGACACCTGGCACACGTGTGTTCAACCAAAAATCTAAGCAGTTCATGCTGATGCGGTCCCTTTGTGCTATTCCAGAAGTGCTACGGTCATAACATGGGAGGAGTAAGATTCTGCTTTATCTTGAGCTCAGTACAGAGGTGATGCTGTTACAGGCTTCTGGACTAAGGAAGGATCACATCTGGTAGTTATGTTTTTACATATCTGTAGAGACACACTCTGAAACTGAAAGGCTTTCCAAATCCCAGAAAGCTTCTCATAGGAAGTCTGTTAACAGAGCACAAAGTTGAATCCAGGACAATGAAGCCTCAGGCTTGTTCAGCATTGAGGAAAGCATTCTTCCTTTAATGGGGTGTAAGTGCAAATTATGTAATGTAGGTTAGTTAAATACATCTTAATTTAATCACAGAAATGTGGTTTGGAATGAATCTCTGAAGGTGATATAGTTCAGTATTATACTCCCAGTAGGACTAACAGCAAGACAAGATCAATCAGGTCAACAATTACTTTAACTGCTTTATTTTGTCTGTTTTCTCTCACCTTGATTTAAAAAACAAAAACAAAACAAAACCAAAAAACATAAACAAACAACTACAACACAGTAGAAAATTGTTTTTTGGTTTTGTTTTTTTTTCCATCTTACATTTTTCTTGATCTTGGAACATTCCAAAAAACCGTTAAATTAGAGACAGGCAAAAACATATCTCAGATATCTACGAGAAGTTCCTGATATTTCTTTTTGGTGATATCCAAAATCCAGTCTGAGTTCTTACTTAGAAGCTTATATGTATAACATAGATCTTAATATTAACAGAGAAAGGAAAGGGTAACACAGAATTTCTCATACTTACATTAGCTCAGTGATCACCAGTTCTAATTAGTTCTTTTAGCTTTAAATTATCTAAATAATACTGTATTTTGAGATCTATGCTGTTTTATATATCACGCAACTCTAGTAATATGTATCTAGTAGCGACACACTTATGAGACATCGAAAACACCAGGTGTAATATTGCAAAGCCATATGTAACTGCAAGTCATGCAAATGTTATTCCAAAATAACTGTCACTGTATCACGATGCTACTCCTTTCTCCTTGTGCACCTATTTATTAGATATTACAGCTTTTAATTCTGTGCCAAGAAAAATATGACATAATTTTTACTCATTTCAACAATACATGGGCAGTGTTACTTTTAACTTCTTACCTACGCATGCTTTTCCTATGCTGGCCACACGTTTGCTGTAGCCTTACTATCATCAAAACAAGAATATTTACTAAAATTGCTGCTATAAACTAAAGAAGTGTTATAGCATCTTAGATAAAATATTCTGAATAAACCTTTGGATTTCCACAGGTCCATTTCAAAAAGTTGCCACAAGAACAACCAGAAATCTTGATGATTAAACATATTTCTATGGTACCTTTAAGAGAAACTGCTATCATAAGTAACATATAAGGGTAAGAGCTACTGTACCCTGCCAGGATGGACATGCAGCATCCAGTATCCCACTAACTCATTTAACATTACCTCAAGTTCCTCTGCAGTTTTACTATACAGAAAGTTTCAAAAACGCCACTCTAAAGCCTCAGTAAAGAGCTATGCACATTTGCATTCAGTTGCATTAACGTGAACCAGCAGAATTAAGCAGCGGTTTTTGTGCTCCTTTGCCTACAGCCGTTGCAAGTAAAGGTAGTCGAAACACTCCAGCTTAAGAGTGAGATACTGGGAGCAGAGGTTCAGCAGCCCTGGGACTATAAATGGCACCAGCAGCCACTCGCTGTTTCATAAACTCACACTGTGTCTCAAAAAGCAGTGATGCTGCTGCTTGAACGCTGAGCCCTGACAATGAGACACACACATTGAGGAGATGGTATGGATCCTGGGTTACCCTTTTCATGAAGGGGTTAATTTCCACCAGCAAAATGGAGATTTGAAACATTATCTTCAGACTTTCCATGTAGCTTTTCACTATTTGAGAAATAAACCAATGCAAAATCCTGAAGAGTTTGTTATCTCAGGGTTTTTGTTCTCATCTGTTCCTAACCTTTCTCTTGGCAAACAGTAGGAGCAATCTTTTGGGACAGAATCCCCTGCTATCACAGCAAGGGCACTACATTGAAAGGTTGCTGGGGCATCAGCAGATGATAATTTGGCCTTTTTGTCATTTCTACTAAGCTTAATGAAAATGGCAACATTAACCCTCCTTACCTGAGGCATTTAACTTTGTGCCTAAGCTGGAAGCCTGTGCTATGTGGAGCAGGGAGTGCAGGAGGCTCCCAATGTGGCTGCTCTCTGTTGCTCTCTAAAGGCCACCTTTACTACAAAGGGATTCCAGGGTCCCGAAACAGTCATCCAAGACAAAGGTCTAAAATTATCTTCTAGCCCCGGTATATCCAATTTTTCTGCACTTTGTAATGTCAGGCGACTGTGATCAGAGCCACACCACACAAAGGTGTTCAGAGCTACACCACACAAAGGTGCTCAGAGCTGCAGCCAGGTTGCTCATAGTCTATTACTCATGGAAAACTCTGCTGCCTTGGTAAAATATAATGACCTATAATTGTGCTTGTAGAGGACTGTAATTAGCGATAAACCAAAGCTGGAAAATTGTGTAGGCGAACTACAGTTTATAGAATTATAAAGCCTGTTCTTTCTGCCATTTAATTTTGTAGGAACTGAGCCACAAAGTAGTTGCAGCTCCACTCCTTGCACCCCATTGAGAGGGATAGAAGTTGAAACTTACTCCATCTCCAATTGGGAATTGTTGCTGCTTAGCATGAACAAAACCTGGAGAGGTGGAGAATGTCATAACCCAAGAATAACTTAAATCTGGGATATTTCCAGGGACAAAAGAGGCCCGAATGCACTTGGGTACAAGAGAGAGAATTAAACATGAGTATGCCACATTCTGAGCAAGTGCTAAGATATTGCACAGGAACAGCAGCATAATGATGAAGACTCAATTTTAAAAGAACTGTTCCAGCTTCTGTTTTAGAAAGAAAGAAGAATTTCCAAGCTGCAGAAGAATTCAGAGGTGAGAAGCACTTATCTGCCACCTTGCATGAGGCATCTCTGCCCTGGGGAAAAATGACATTTAATACGTAACCTGTTTTCAGTGTTTCCCCATAGGCTGACCTTAAGCAGCTTCCCAGTCAGTGCACTGCTTTAGTTGCTCTCACCTTTGGGCAGTCTCTGTTTAGGGGCACTCCTTTTCCTTCCCAGACTCTTTATGGGGACTTTAGGCACATATACAGGTATGCAGGATTTCACTACAATAAAGCACCTGAATGCTTGATTGCACCACCACCAGAAAAAAGTTCAAAGTTCCACTATTTTCCCATCTCATAACGAAGATCACCACTGTGAGAGTCAGGGCATTAAACACTGTGAGGTGTTCAGAAACTGTAATGATTAGGGGTTATAGAAGAGCACCAAGGCATGCTCAGTTGCAACTCGTTTGATTCAGAAGCATCTGAACTATGTCTGAAGTTACTGCAGCAGCAGTTTTCTGTGTCAATGCTTAGCATGGGAGAATTCAGATTAAAGTTAAATGAGCAGAGAATACTGTGGCAGGTTTCTTCTTCTAGATATTTAATAGTTTTTTTAATTGTGCCTGTTAACCAATAACTTAGTTTTTTATTCATCAATTGATTTTCACTAGGTCTTAGTTTCAATTACAGCCTTCTAAATTTGGTCCTATGTCATAGCAGTGTTACAGACTGAAAGCAAAATTTTTCCTGTTTGGGAAAAAATCATATTGTATAAATGACAATCACTCCTCAGGAACAGAGATCTATTAGCTTTTTCATTGGAGTTAAAGTGTTGGTCATTTCAATGCATAATTGGAGATATACTGGAGGTCTATGGAGAATGTGAATTCCTATGATTGAAACCTTAGCCTTTTTTCAAGCTGTGAAATGCTTATATGAAGGAACACCATTATTATGAATATATGTGCTTGAATTGTAAGTTCTCAGAGTGTAATGTCAGAGTTTGCTGTGCACATATGAGATAGTGATACAAGAATACACATCACTATTGCTTGAATAAACAGATCATGAAAGTACTTTTCATGGTATTTTTGTCTCTTAGCAACCTCTATTGTTTTCACCATAGTGCTTTTATGCTTGAGTTATACGTCAATTTACAGTACTTGAAAGTGGGTATTACTATAATCCTTTAGGTTATAAACTGTTCTTACAGGCTACAAGATAATTACAAGAGAGGTTGCCACTTTCTGTGTCTTTTAAATGTTACATCTCATTTAAATGTTTTTAAGTGCTATCAGATTAAATAATTCTCTTACAGGAGTATATTTCCTAGACATATTTCCTAGAGAATTTAGTCTCAGATCTCGAGCCAGTATAAATGAAAACACATTCGTGATGATCTTATATTCTTTGTGCATCACCTTTAGATCTGCATTACATATTTTAAGCAAACATATGTTTCTCAATTCTATTTATTAGACACAGACGCTGACTACTTCTCTGCTGTTACTTTCTTTGCAAACTCTTTTTCTCTTTTTTTAATTAACTTACTTTAGGAAGATTAACCTGACATAGCTTAAAAGTTGTACCAGTTGTACAGGAAAGTCAGTCATTCTTTTTTTCATGGGTTGTTATAGTAAAAAGTTCCATCATAAAAATTGCAAGAGAATGAAAAAAGAAGACAGTGCTGGTAAAGATTCAGGTTTACATGTGTCCTCTTCAAAGGATGTAGGCTCAGATGACATCTATGAAAGTATACAAGAAATATGAGAACTCTTCAAAACATTTCTTAATACTCCTTCTTTCCTCATTTTAAAATCATGTATTACTTTTTAAGAGTTTAAATATTAATATCATACAGAAATAATATTTCAACTTTCAGAAATTATTATCTTGGAGCAAGTATAGTCTTGCTAAACTGAGAACCATAAAAGATTATAATACAAACAATTCAAGTAATCTAAAATGGAGCATTTCTGACTCCAGTAATTAGGTCCAGATCACTGAGAAAGTATTATTTCATTTTCTCCTATGTCCATAATTATACTTCTACACATGTTTCAGTAACAAAGGCTTATGAAAGATTAAATAAGGACACTGTCCTCCGAGTAAGTGCTCTGGTATCTAAACTAGGCCTTCAGCTAATTACACCTATAACAATACAAGTTGAGAAGAAGGGATTAAACCATTCAGGTAAATAAGAAACACAGACACATTAAAATATAAAAGTCCATGCATTTATCACATGTGAAGAAAATAAAGCCCTTTTTTTTCCTTTTGTAATTTTATACCTATTTATTGATGATACGACATACTGACTATTTTCATTATATTATGCATTAAAACATGCAATATGTTCCACTACTTTGGACAGCTTTCACTGGGGCTGAAAAACTTAACAGAATTACAGAACCACACAGTCACAGACTAGCTAAGGTGGGAAGACACCTCTGGAGATCATGGTGTCCAACACTCTGCTCAGAGCAGACTCAGCTACAGCAGGCTGCCTAGGGCCATGGCCAGTTGAATTTTGAGTATCTCTAAGGATGGAGACTCCACAGCCTCTCTGGGCAACCTGTTTCATTGTTTGACCACCCGAAGCTTAAATATTTTTTTATTACGTTTAAATAGAATTTCTTGTGGGACAACAGAATTTCTTGTGGGACAATTTGAGTTACCGAGGCGAAGAGCTCCTGAGT
>NW_010161920.1:45192-58750 GCF_000695765.1 Mesitornis unicolor | reverse complement strand
TAGTGGCCGGCCCAGCCCTAAACCACGAGAAGAACCAGAATGATGCAACCCTTTAAGACAAACTCCACTGTGAAATTTATTCACCATTACAAATCCATGTTCACATCCTCTGGGAATTCAGAGGATCAAGTATTAGGGAAATACTCCAGTCTCAGTTTTGAGGCTGAAATAATAGCACATGCATTTTTTCATGGACACTCACATCTGTAAGTATTTCTTTCTCTGTCTTATACCTTTAATGAAAGTTGAAATACAAATACATGTATATATATTTATAAACATGTTTATGTTAAAATAATCACATTTTCCTAATACACAAATGTGCTAAATATTAAGAGCCTGGTAAACTGTGGTCAAAGGAGTGATCACTGTTTGCATTAGAATTAAACTATAAATACTAAAAGAAAACTTACTGCTGCTTTTCCCACAGTAGTAACATGATCTGTTTCTTAGTATGTTGATCATCCTCAGCAACAACTCTTTAAGAATTTTTTTGCTTCTTTGGGAAGCACTGGAGGCAATATGAACTTAAAGTTGTTTTTACATGACAGGGTACTCAAAAATAGTATTGAACATAAAATCATTCCCTAGTTCATTAGTTTTTCAAACTCCTCAAAACTGTGAGTATCAAACAAATGTTCCCTTTTCATGTGACCAATTTTTAGTATTTCAATATGTTGCATAATAAAGCAATATTTTCAAATGAAGAGGTGGTGCGAAATGTGAAAGCTCAGCAGTTCACCATTAAAAACTTGAAGAATTTGGTGGAAGCTTCTTAAAATTTTAATTTTATTAAGGACAGTTTTTCAAATTCTATAAAGATCTAGATCAGTAAACCTGCCTACCTCACCAGAAATATTTGCTTATTTGCATATATTTCACTGAGTGAAATTCATGAGAAACTCAGAGGAGTCATCCTAAAAATGACTAGCAAAATTCATAAATCCGTTTTAACCTTCTTTATTACTAGGTATCATCCTTTTGTTTCGTCTATTTATGGCAAACCAATGCAAACAGAAGTATTTCTTTATATAAATGTGCATAAAGATAAAATGTACCTAGCAAGTCATGGTATAATGCTGCAGGTTTCATACAAGCCGTTAAAAGGAATATTTTAACTGCGTATGGAAAAACGTTTATAAGACATACTAGTTTGTGTCCTCCAATAAAAGTAAATACAAAGAAAGTCAAAGCAGAATGGTGTATTTTTAATGGTTCTTTGGCTTCTCACAACATTACCCTAGAATGACAGGATGATGGACCTGTTACTCCTTTCTTGACCTAACTGTCCTGGTTTGAGCTAAACAGAGCTAATTTCCTATTTAGTGATTTGACTTTTCAGCTTAGTCTCTTCTAAGTGGCTGAACTTGCTGAAATTGGCAGCATGTTTTTCCCAAATAATGCTGCTAGAAAATAAGCTCAAGGTCAGTTGTCTCACCATGGATACCGTGTCTGTGCCTACGGGGGTGGGGGGAAGAGGACCCAAAACTGACCAACGAGGTATTCCATCCCACATAGGTCACACTCAGTATAAAGCCAAGGGATCACAAGGGTCTCGACCGTTCCATCTCAGACCCTTCCATCCGTCTTGATCCTGCAGTGGCCGAAGTCTGAGCAGAACCCTGCTGGTTCACCTGCCTCTGATCCTGATTCGTCTGTTCCTGCATCAGCTCCCACTGCTGCTGAGTTCAGTCTGGGACTTTTCCAGTGCCCGGCTCTGCAGAGCCTCTGGTGATGCCATCGTCATTGGGGGAGGGTGGGGGGAGGATTTTATATTGGTTTTGTATATATTTGTACATATTTGCATATATTTCATTATTTTCCTATTTACATTATTATCCTGTAGTATTAGTATTATTGTTTTATGAAACCTGTTAAGTTTTATTTTCCAGCCCGTAAAGTTCCTCTCCCTTATTCTCTTTTCTCTTCCCTTCTGGGGAGGGGAGAGGGGTTAATAGAGAGTGTCTGTCCAGGATTTAGTGGGCAGCCCAGCCCTAAAGCAGAACACCTAACATCCAGCATGCAGCTGCGAATCTCCCAGGCCATAATGACAAGTATCATAAGTACCATCAGTGCTGAACTGGACTGTTTTAATTTCTGCCTTTGTCAGTCTGCAGTAGTGAGCCTGTCTGCTCCATCACCAAAGGAAAACACAGTGGTCTTTCTGAAGACATCTCTTTGAAGTTTCAGAGTTTACAGACAGTACTCACAAATATGAGTGACTACCCTGCTCATAGCCTTTTGCAACATTATTAAAGCTTAGATGGTAAAAATTTAGAACCATGCTGTACCAGAATGAGCTATAAATGTAAACCAAACTCTAAGGAAAACTCTTTTATATTGAAAGGAATTTACATCATCTTACTAGACTGAAAATAAACCAAGCAGGATGACAACTGAGTGCTCAGTGTGGCAAGGAATGAAATCTTGGATGCTACAGACATTAAATTACTAAAATTTATCACAACTATGGTAACTGAAGTCATGAATATGAAACTCCAGCGGTAACTGAATTCCATAGTACCTTAACAGAAATATTGAAACCTCATGTAATCACCTAAGGTGTTAATTTATTTTGTTTGTTTTACTGAGTGCTGACGTTCTTTTGCTGCATCATCAGACTTCACCTCAGCAACACCAGTGATGCCCAACATTTTGTGGTTTTTTAATTAGTGGGGCTGAGCTTTATCCAAGTGTTCACTGCCTTGCTCAGTCCTTACCTGTGCAAAAAGTGAGCAGAACTATTCATGACAGTCAGTACCAAACCTGCACCACCAACACCGACCCTGACTGGATTCATAATTTACTAAAAATTTTTTTTACTTGTTCTGAGTGAAAGTGCAAAAACATATTTATTTATAAAGGATATAGATACCAAGAACTATTAATCTTGAAGTCAATATAAAAAGCTCTATTTATGTGTGAAATACCAAAGAACCATTAAATTTGGCATTCAGATTTTCTTGTTTTGTGTTGTACTTACGTACTAAAATATTCGACCTGTTCAGGTAGCTATGACTACAAGTGAAATACTATCTGTATTTCATCATCACTCCGTAAATAACTTGTGGCAGTGCAGTAAAAAGATGCATAAACTGTGTGATTTATTTGATAATGGAATAATGTTCTTTGAAGACCCAGACTTTAAATTTGATTTACATGCACATAATTTTTATAAGCATATATACATGAGATTTATCATATTTCAAACATATGCTGAAGGAAAACTGGAGTGATACACTTAAGAAGAAACCTAAATTTGAAGCTAAAATTTTAAAGAAAGATATTTAGTCAAATCTGTAATAAATTAAACAACAGAAACAGTGACAGAAAGAAGTAGTCAACTCCTCATATTAGGAATGACTTACTGATTGACAGATCCTCTTCCTTTTTCAGAAGTGATTTAAGTTGGTGAAATGTTGTGCACATTTTTAGACACAGTTGATCTTAACAACTGTATGAGAAACACATGGGGAAATGCTGGAATAAAGTTGGGTCTGTTAGGTTTTTTCCACAGATCACATCATTCTTTTGGTCCTCCTAGTGCTGCTCTCATACATATTCACTGAGTGGAAACACTTCAAATTTGACAGCATTTTATGTCCAGTTTTCACTCACAGAAGGTGAGATTTCAGAAGGTGCATTGCAAAAAAGGTGTTGTTCTTAGGGAGCTTCAAGGATAGGCCAACAGAGTAAAGCACTTGCATTCAGTGACATCACTGCTGAGCAGAACACAGACACCAGATTCGGCTTTTCTCCACTACAAAGCATATTAGGAGTCATAAATGTCTCTTGAAGGAATATTTACAAGTATTGATGGTTAAACACTGATGAAAATAACTAAGTCTCTCAGGTAAAATCCATCTTGTCAGGTAATCATACCAGTCTGTTGAGATCTATGACATTTTCAATCCAATAAAACTGACTTTGTTGGAAGCACTTGAAAGAATTCTTTTTTTTGCTGCATTATCCGATGCAGGAATATGTATTTGCAAATAACCAGCTCTCTCCCCTTCCCTTGGCCCATATTTCAACATCTCAACTTACACTGACTTTAGGAGGATACAACACAGGTGAAGGTATTATTAAGTAAAATAATGTACTGATCAGTCCACACAAGGCTGTTGGTGTCTACCTACCCACTAATTTAGTAGAGGTTTAATCACTTTATAGGAACACTAGCTCTAGCTGAAAAGTTGGTCCAGCTATTATTTTTCATCACATAATAATGGATCACACAGACAGAAATTAGTTCAATTACAAACACGTGTGAATTTTCCACACATAGGCCATGCCTAGAAGACAGGAAACTACCTGTGGTAGAGCGCAAGACAAATCTTCTTTTATATATTTGAGTTTGCTTAGAAACTTAGCTTAAGATTGTATCACACTTACAAAGTGTGTGGAGAGAGTAAATAATTGTGCTTCCTGTCTTTTTTTTGTGGTTACCAACATATACTGATTTATAAAGGCAACATTCAGTTCAAAGATTGCTCAAAACAATCCAGAATTTTTGTCATGTCCAGAATAAGCATTAATACAACTTAGATCATTTGCTGAATAACTAGCCTGAACTCAAACCCCTGTTTTACTTTATTTTGTCAGCTTACTTTCACACTACCTGGCTTTGTCTTGTAAACATAAAACCTGATCTTATGTGCTAAATGCTGCAGTTGGTTACACTATTGTACCTCTTACATAAAAACTCAATTAGAAAATTGAAAATTTATTCTTATTCTATTTTTTCTGGCCCATCCCACCCAAACAAAAGACCATCATCTCTTGACTGCTGTCATTTTTAGCATTACTCTGAATACCATTTACCAAGAATGAGAGATGAAACACTTGGTCTTCAAGTTATTTGAATTCCACTAGGATTTTCCTATTTGTCTGTCTAGTAAGGACAGTTAATTTTGTAGTCATTCCAATAGTGTTAAAAAACTAACTGCATGCGGGGATTGTGGAATGTGAAACTGAAACCACAAAACCTTACAGGCTGATGGTTTTGAACAAGATTCTTGTACTGAAGAACCAAGTCAGGAGTTTCTGAACAAGAAAAGGAAGTCACATAAAAACCGCAGCGCAACAGTTCTGCAAATTCAGATTTGCTCACAAGTCCTGTATCCATGTAATAGCTCATAGCAGTTACACAGAAACAGATCACCTTTTTTCAGACAAACATTATATACTATAAGAAATAAGACCATCTGATCAGTAGGTTATTGCAAATTGTCATATTATTACTCTATCTGTGTGAAGCTGAAAGAGATCTTAAGTTTATTAGGCTAGTATTTAGTCATCCTATGAGATAATGTATTTACTTTTACTATGCTCCTTATTCCTCTTCAGTGAAATCCCTGTGTACTGGAAAACACAGATCCTCCGCAGACAGGACACTTCAGCTCAAGGGAGCTCTGACAAATCCTGGTATTTTTCTTCTTTTGAATTATAACAGCTTCATAGCTCAAAGAGGCCTCGCAACTGAAGAAACAGCATTTGCCCTTACTTGTTTCTCTCAAACAAGTCTCACAGGATTTTTTGGGACACATTGACATATGATGGTGTACACATACACCATTATATAATAGTGTATAGCATACAAATCATACATGTGTATTTTTTCACTTTAGTTACTAATCTGACAAAGAAATGTGAGAGGTTAAATATAGGCAAGAGGAAAGAAAATTCTATGTTACAGTGTTTGAAAGCTGTCATAATTGTGAAATTCTAGAAAGCACATCTTAATGCATTGCCATAACCCATTTTCAGCATTGAAATAAATTATATAACACAAAGGAATATTCTGTATACAATAATCTGCTCTTACTATACAGTTTGTCAGGCTAAGGAATTATTAGAATTTTAACATGCACAGTATTCAATACAGTATGGTCTGTATTGCGCCTTTGCGAGACACTGTTCACTCTTTGTTTAGCAGATCATTAAGCACCTTCCCATAATGAGAAGAACAGGACAGAAACGATCAGATTATTGAGCATTGAAATGATTCTATATGCTGAGAAGCATCTTTCATAACTAACACAGTATTACAGATGATTAAAAATCTGATAACTCATTTTGTGGCAGAGATATTAGTGAGTAAATAAAATTGTACAAATTAATCAATCTCCTGGTACAGAACACAATATGGAATGCAATAATAGCTCTTATATAGCTCTAAAGAGCTGTTTATTTATAGCTGTTATTACTACATGAAGATAACTCTGCCTTCCATATTTAAGTATATATATTAACACATCTATACATATACTGCAATTTACAAGCAATTCATGAAAAAGGAAGTCTTACATAGTTTACTACAAGTACTAAACATCTAAAGCTAAAGATAACTTAATATGTAAACCATCTAAATAATTCAAGACATGTGAGGTGAAACAGGAAATCTAATTGGTATGAAAGTGCAGAATGTTCTTCAATTCTAAAGCCTTCCTTGCAATGTTGTTTTCACACAGGAAAAAATATTCTGAAAATATAGAAAATCTTGGCTGAATTTGCATTGGACAACCCCACACTGCATTAGAGCTCAGCACAACACAGACAACAGCAACTCTGGATGGACTTGGCTTCTTATCCAGTATCTTGTATTCCACCTTAGGGCCAGCGACAGCCACATCAGGTGGATTAAGTTAACAAACCCCACCACAGCTGAGTGCCACTGACAACATCTATGGATCTTGCTCATAGTCCAAAGGATTTTTTTATTATTTTTTTTTTCACAGAAAAAAAACACCTCACACAAAACCCTGGACTGCCATTAACAGAGTCTATGGTGTTGTTTATCTTCACCTTTAATACAGAGCAAGTTTCTGTCAGTTAACCTAAAAATATCAACAAAGTCTAATAGCAATTTTCCAACAAGGCTTTTATTTCTGAAATATGTTATGTAGATAAGGAGTACTTAAAAGCTCAATGACTTCTTCCTAGATCAATGCTAGCATATAAAGGTGTTTGCCTTTCTAAAGCGAAAAACAAAGGGTTTTCAGCTTCAGTCTCATTTCCTTTGAATATTCTTTCAAGAATTTAAAAAAATGTTAGGAAGGCTTTATTTAGTTTTAACAAAGTCAACAGACCAAAGAAAAAATGAAAATGAAAAGAGACAGCTGGTACCAGAATGGAGGAGGAAGCAAACCAAAAAACAATATACACTCGAGAATCAATATTTTGCTATTTGAATACTCAACATTTTCAAACACTTTTCCCTAAAAAACGACCCCATTTTAAATCTTTCCTTCTTCTCAATGGATTCTGAATTCAGCCTGTGCAGAGCTCTTTCGATAAGCTTGGATGACCATCCCAATGCACCTTCCACTCACTACCAACACCACTATCAGCAGTTTTAGATATTGCCAAGGGCTGCCTGCGTAGGACTCTTGGACTTCCGATGTTGCCACCGCTTCAGCGCGTGAAGGATTAATAATGTGACGCTTCTTAAACAAGTGACAAATTCTGAAATAAAAAGGTCAGATGATCTCAGAATCACCCTGGTATCAAAGTAAAAATCTCTTTCCATGCAGATTTTTATGACAGTTGCCTTTATTTCTTAAGGGAATTGTCCCAGCTTGACTGAAATGACACTCTTTGAGATGCTCAGCAAAAAGTGAATGTGACCAGTTCTTGTATTTACAGGTCACCCCTGTCAGACTGTTGATAAATAGAAAAGTCTGTCAGCAGAGAGTAGAGATTTCTTTCAAATTAGGCACACCCTAGAGAATACTTTGTCTGAAAGACACTGAAGTAAAACATATCTTCTTCATTAGCAATACTGAAAAGTTTACTGATCATTTCAGGAAAAAAAATTAAGCGCATTACATTTTATGTGGTTATACAGTCTGGTACATGCCTCAGGATTATAGCCAAGTATCATATATGTACATGAATTGTTCCTTCAGTTGAAGCCATTATTTTAGCTCCCTGGTTAAGCACAAGAAAATGTTTCTTATAAGGGTTTGTTGCATTTTCAGAAGCAGTTTGTAGCTTACTGTAGATAGGCAACATTCCATTTTCAATAATTGCAGGTAATTTCTTTTTTAAAGGACTGAAAATACAGCTTAGTGAACCTTACATATTACTCTTTTTTTTTTCCCAAAAGATTGCAATACTCAAAATGAGAATTACATTAAACCGAACACATACAACATTATGGATTTTTAAACATCTAAATTCAGAATTAGCACTGATCCCTACTTTTGGTTGTTTACTCCTACATTTCAGTTCAGAATTGAGAGAGGATGTAAGAACACACTCTCTTTAACGATTCATTCAAAGAGGTAAAATTCTATTAAAGTTTAACAGGCTTTTATTTTATTCCTAAAACAAACCACTATCTTCTTGTGGCAATTTTTCTTCTCCAGTTTAGAATTTTAAATGCTAGTATTTTTTTCAGTACAGTTACAGGAATGAAAAACAGAATCAGAACTGGGAATTTATTCCAAATTTTTTATGCTTAGAGCTCACCAATGGTAAGAAAGTCAGACAGAGATGAAACTGGACCCTAGAATTGAAAACAGGTTCTTTCAGTCTTTTACCCCTACTTTGTTCTGTATCTGTGAATAAAGATCACTTTATTATAACATCCCACAATAACAGATTACTGCAGTAGTACTAACAGGGCTTTAGGAGCATAATCTAATACACATGTGTTAGCAGACCAGGAGGAGAAACCAATGAAGACAACTGCTCCCTCTGAGCCTGAATGCCAGACTGCAAATTCAAAACTTGGATTATAAAACCAATCTCTTAGGTCCAGTGGGAAAATTCTATATGAGTTATTTACGTCTTTTAAAAAGTCACAGTCAGTCATGCATGAAGGGCAGAACTTGTCTTTGGGGTTTATTTCACACACTTTCTGGTGCCTTATCAGGAGATCGCACATTTGTGACTCCATAGATTGCTGTCAGATTACTGTCTCCAACTATCAGGATTTCTCATGGAAAAAGCAATAACAAGATACAATAATCAAAACCACAGACGATGTAGCAGAATACTTGAAAGAAAAAATACATCATTGTGGTAAACTCTCTTCCTTCAGATTCCACAAGAGTAACGATGCAATTCATAAGGTTTGGCTTTAACAATTGGCAAGTGTTCTGTATTACTGCTGGTTTATCACTTGCTGAAACTGTTGCAGTAACAGCCTTTATAAATTCATTATAGAAGGCATCTGGCAAGGTTTTCCTGTTCACTAGATACGTTAGCTCTAAAAGCATGAGTGTATCAAGCTTTTTTTTGCTCAGAAAGCCTGCACACAAACGAGATTACAAATATCAAGATAATTGACTTTACTCAGGTTAGTGTAATAATAAAGTTTTCTGTTTTATGTAAATTCCTATAAAAAACAGACAGACCAAGTAATCACTGATGATACTGCCAAACACTCACACAAAAGCAGTTTCATATTAATAAAGCATTTCTGAGTTGCTTCATCCTGCAAAGAACATAAGTGGAGCGTGGATGAAATATATATCAGCATTCACCATACTGGAATACCTAATCCTATTAAAAAAAAATAATCACACTGATAATTCAACTTTTCATCAAAATAAGCAGAAAAAGCTGTATGTAAGAAAGATTCACTGCACACAAAAAATGCATTCTATACCGCTAATTCATGTCAATTAATTTCAGCCAAGGATAAGGGGGGTTGAAAATCTGCACGAGTTTATTTAAGAGCAGGCCTGCTGATTCAGTGGCAATTGTTCTTAGAATTATCTCTGATCACTATGTATCCAACAACAAGCAGCTCATGGACCAGAACTCAGAAAAATGAATTAATCTGAGTGAAACTGAAGCAGCACTTACAGAATGAAATTCTGACACAGTACCCTCCCAGAGAATGACTTTATAAACTATTAATGGAGTGTGCCCACTGTGGCAATACAATATGAGTTTATTCCAGAGGAATATAAAACGCAGCATCTTCCCATAATAGGGCAGAAACCACTTTTTTTCTATATTTTTAAGATACAATGAAATTGCATCCAGTGGTGAGATCCCAGTCATCAGATTGTTCCTGCAGGAATATTGGTGGCAGCCATTGTTGCAAGAAGTCTTTAAATATAATGAAGTGATAATACAAAGGCAGGGGGGTAAGTTTCAGAGCAGCTTTGTGTATGTACTTGTTATTCTTGCCACTTGCTGTGAATATCACTGGGAAAGGTCACTTGAATCCAGCAGTTCACAGCATCATGAACTGCTGGCTCAGATAAAGGCATTAGACTGTGGAAGATGATAATATGTTCTTCCTTCTCTGAGATATTAATCTAAGCTACACCTCTTGATCCCTACACAAGAATTTTAACTTGCCCAGCAAGGATAACACTGAACACAATCAAAATATTTGCTTTTGATAGTGGTGCAAAGTTACAGAAAGCCTTTTAGTGAACCATTTAAATCCTGCTGTTTACAGCAGATCAGCATGCCCATGCACTGTAACCAGGGTTTAAAGGTACTCACTATGCCATAACATGCCATAAAAATGGATGCTACCAAAAATCACCTGCACACAACTATGTCTGACAATGATATCTGAAAGCTGCTCATTAGCATCACCATACATTTCATGATTCGCATCACTTGAGCAATTGCTGAGTTTCAGCTTGTTTCCCTTTTCACTGTACTGCTGTTCTTGAGATAACTCATTTGAACACCCTCTGCAAGGAAATGATGACAAACACCTCCAACACAAGGGGGGAAGCACACAGTTCTGGCCTGTCTGTAAGCATGACTTTGGGAAGGATGCTTCAATTGCATTTCTTCCACAGCTCCTCTGTACAAAGTAATCAATGATTTAACAATACACAGGTGCTCTTGATTTCCATAATTATTTCTGAAAATGAGGTTCAGGTCACCCCTACATCTTTTAGGAATGTAATTAGATTGAACCATATATTGGACATACTATTTTCTGTATATTTAACTGCAAAGTGAAATATTTTAATACAAGACAATTTTCATATGTGTCAACATTCAAAATCCCATGAAAGAAACTTCAGGGTCTGACTCATCCTTAACAACATTGCTCCAAGATTTATAGTTTCCCTTTGCATTAACCATCCAGGTTAGAACTTCTTGTATCAGCTGCAATATCGCCCAAGAACCCAAAAAAAAACATAGATCAAGAAAAAGCAAAATTACATGGGCTTAAGTGGAAGCATGATCCTTAAAAAAACCCAAAACAAACAAAAAAAACCCAAAAAAACCCCACCCCAAACACTTTTTGTTAAATCATAAAAAATAAAATGCACTATGATTTTTCTGGCCTGTTTTTAGATTTTTCTGATGATTCCATCAGTATTTCTTAAATGGAGACACAAGAAAGAAATACAACTTAACACCTATAGCAGAGCTATCTTCTTCTGTATTTTTATGCTACAGTAGAAAAGAAGAAAAATACTTCTGTGACAAAAAGTACCAGAGTAAAAGGAAATCATTACAAAGTTGTATAAATCAGCAACTTTGAAATACACAAGATGAATTCCTTCTCTCCTGTCTTTTAACATTTCAGGATTAACTCTTCTGAGCAAGGTGTAGTTACCAATAGATAGCCCAAACCATTTTTTGTTTAGCAGCATACTATGTATTAGATATGTCTCACTTACATGCAGTGCAAAGCTAGCAAGAACTAGTTTAAAGAATCCCTATCAGGATTTTAAAGTACCATGTAGTAACTATTCCCTGCTCTTTTTAGTATCACGGAGATGGATATTTGCATAAGGACCCCCAGTCACAATTAATATAAAAGCATTTGCTGGACTTAATTTAATAAGAGAAGAAAAAGAAATGCTGCTAGCTTTCCAAGATTTCCAGTTACACAATAGCAGCAATATTAAGAGCAATAGCTGTGGTGCA
Source organism: Mesitornis unicolor (assembly GCF_000695765.1). Classification (NCBI taxonomy): domain Eukaryota; kingdom Metazoa; phylum Chordata; class Aves; order Mesitornithiformes; family Mesitornithidae; genus Mesitornis; species Mesitornis unicolor. The sequence goes on along the minus strand of NW_010161920.1, from coordinate 46,882 downwards.
ACTGCACAAGTCTCAACCCAAAGTATGTTTAATTGAGATTTACCTGTTTACACAGGGCAAATTTGAGCAATGGATTGTTATAAGTAAAACTACTTAGAATTTATGCAGAGCAAAAAGTCAAATTTGATGACTGTACCCCCACTCCTACCAATATTTAAGTATTTACAGACATCGGGGAAATCTCTTTCAAACAGAGTTATTTCTCACTGCATTTCCAGGGCAAGGGCTTACATTCACATCCCAGCCAAATTTTATCACATATCACCCTGAAAAAAATAAAAGTAACTAGATAAATTTGATTACACTATTAAAAAATTAGAATTCTACTTTTTGAAGTACTACAGTGCCTTCAAAATTTGACTCTTTGTGAGGAGAGAAAAAAAAAAGAAAAAAAAAACAGTTGACACTAAAAAAGGCTTCAGAGGTGATAAAGATCCAAATCAGAGAACTAAATTTCTTCATCCGATCTGCCAGTAGGTCTGACTTGTATCTGACGTAGGAATCACTCTGTCTTCTGTCTTTCCTCAGTGGGCAGCCAAAAATATCAAGTTTCTGCCCACTGGATGGGAACATCAGATAAAGCTCAGAGTAGCAAATGTCATCAGCATGTGGTCACACAAAGACAGTGAACTTGCTTAGAGAAATCGTGTATGATATGGAATAGTGCTGGGCAGATCACTAGAAAACACACTTACCTCCACAAGTATTTTCTCACCTGTATCAGAACGAATTGAATCAGCACCTCAGAAGTGAGAGACTGTTCTGTTAACATTTTCCCACATTGCCAGGACCAAAGCTTTGATGTATGATATCACATTATATTTTCGTAGGTATCTATCAGAAAGAAAATCACAGAGGCACAAGCCTTAAGTTAACTAAAGTTCTGCATTTCATCTGAACATGTCTGCAGAACATTATTTAAATTCATTCCAGATGATTGCACAGTGGGATATTTCACTTATTTTTCTCTATTATGGATAAAGGAAAAATGGTCTGTTTGATTTTAGAGTGCAAAATGCTATACAGGGCTTAGAAATGACCTTTTCTTTCTCATCCAAGGTAAGGAAATACTTGAAATGTCTATGCACACACACAAAAAAGTTTATAGCAGTGTATCTTTTAAGTCTACTGTTGCATTCAAGGTAAATTTTCTACTGAACTACAATAAACTCCTTAGACTTTTTTAATTCCAGCAGTCTTAAAAGAAAACCTTTTTCTAGTGCTCTGTGCATCTTATTACTTTGCATGCAAACAGGTAAAATCTATTTGAGTCTGCTAAAGATGTATTTCTCAAAAGAACTACTTTATTTCACTCATTTCTGTCTGCATAAGCATTCACTGGGATGACTTCCTGATTGTGCGTATTTTTTTAGGGCCCTAATGCATAGCAGTGTTTTTATTACATATTTACTTGCATCATATATAATAATCAAAACATACATAGTGGTTATAGACATTCATGTAAGTACCTTATTGACTATATGCCACAAGATAATAATAATAATTTTTATTGTACCATAGAATCCCAAATCATTTTAAAGCATTAGCAAGTTAAATTATATGATGACTTCGTGAAGTAGGTAAAGATCGCTTCAAGATAACTTCCTACACTGATGAAATGAAATCAGTTATACACAAATAATGTTCTGCTTAGCGAACAAACACTGGAATTAAAAAATTACTAAAATCG
>NW_010161920.1:0-45171 GCF_000695765.1 Mesitornis unicolor | reverse complement strand
TTCAATCCAAAACCTCACTCTAGAATATTCACAATGAGACCACTAGAAAATGCTGAAAAATCACTAATGTTATTGATCATGACAAACATAACTTTCTGTTACTCTGATGAAAAACAGTCAAAACACAATAAATGGCAAATGCAGCTTGATTTTGATGTAATATATTTCCTTTTGCTCTTACGCTTAGAAAATAAACTTGACAACTGTAAAACTTTATTAAAAAGTTACTCTTTTAAAAAGTTATTCTTAAAAAAAGTTCTCAAGATGGAAGACCCTATATCTCAGCTTTTCTTAAGGTGTCACCTTAAGATTAAGATTAGAGAGACATTTCACATTAATTTCACTGGAAACAGGATACTATTTTGTACATTGGTAACTTTTTTTTTGACAATTAATAAAAATGTCTTTGTTGGAATACAACACACATAAAATATGACAACAATTTTATCAATGCAAACCAAGTTTCATTTAACATTGTTCTGTCATCACTGTCAAAAAAAACCCATAAACAAGCAGATCTCGCACAGTGCTCTGAAAGTCACAAACCTCCCCAGACTTTGCAAGTTTTAAAAGCATATTTCAGAAACAAACTTTAATTTTTGAAGTCTCAGCATCCATATACAAATACAGGAGATTGCCAGGAAAACGCACCAACCGCCCTTCCAGTTATCATAAGGGCACATGGGGAAGTTCCTTGTGAGATGCTATGGTCAAAGATCAAACCATTTATGTGCTCATAGTACACCTGGAAGCAAACTAGAAACTACTGATAATGAGAAAGGTAAATAGTAACATTTCATACTGGTTGGATTCTAAAGCACACCCTGCTATTTGAACCATTATCTGAATGTCATGCAGCTGGAATAGCAGAAGTAGCTTTCAAGAATACTTGTGTAAATCCTTGACTTACAGGAAGAGGACAGTGTGTGATTTCACAGAACTGATGAGACTTGGGATACAAATTTACTGCATCTTCCACAATATTTAATAAAAGTTGTTGAGAGGCATATTTTCAAATCAGTAGTGAATGTGATATTTACCATATGTTCACCATATGAACAGTATAAAAACTTTCCATAAAGCTCTGCTAATTAAATTAAAATATAAAATTACAAACAGGATGAAGAGCTGACAGTTTTCATAAGCATTAACCAGACTTAAGTATCCATCTTAAATCCTAATAGCACCATCTGATGGAGGATCATCACAAAACTACTGAAAAGATTCAAAGCACACTAGAAATTAATTAATTTGAAAATGTTTTAATACATTTCATAAATTTGTGTAAAAAACTGTAAACATAAGTAGACAGAATAGTGGCGATCAGAATGGTGGCATACAGAATAGTGGCTAAATAAACTTAATGTAGGTTTTAAAATTTTAAGTCAATAGAAGTTTTGATTTAGTATGAACCAAATCCAGACTGAGGATTTCCAAAAGGAAGACAACCAGTTTCTTGTCAGTACTCTTTCCAGACACCTCTCTATATAAGTCTGGATAATAAATTTAAGCACATCTGGTATCCAAGTCTCTCTTTCTTGTAGGCACTCAGGTTCCCAACATGGTCTAAAATATAAGTGAAGAATTAAACATTTGTGCTCCCTTAAAGGATACCGAGTAGAATAATTTTTTAAGATAGGGGTCATTGAATATCAGAAACATGTAAGAAAAGAATGCAGGAATCACAAAGATAACATGTGAAGCAGTTGGGATTAGAGTTGTTCAAAAAAATTGGATGAAAACACAGTTCCTTTTCAAAAATTAAATACATCAAAACCAGCACCTGTTTTCATACAATTAGGCAGTTAAACTAGTAAATAGTTATACAGCAGACCACACAAAAGCACTAATAAGGCCTTTTCAAGGTTTAGTTTAGCAGCTAGAAAGGTGATTAACACATAGATTTTTGGCACACATATCCCAAATGAACACACAGAAAGACCAGAGTCTTCAAAAGGATTTTCTTTCTGAAGAAAGAAAAAATTATTTTCTTTTTTTGTTTTTCTCCTTTCTTTTTGAAAAGAAAAAAATTGCTTTGATCTGGAAATCACAACATTATTTCAAGCCAAACAATAGCTTAAATTAAACATGAATATTACAAAATTAAGAAGCAACACTGTACTTAGAACATAAGTGCAGCTGCTATTTTACTGTTCAGAGCCACTGACTAAATACTAAAACAGAGAGGGGGAGAAATTATACTTTATAAGTATATAGATAAAGCTAACCTACTTCTCTAAATATTAGGAGCCTTGTTAATGTTTTAAGGCACAATATCATCAGAACTATAGATTTTCCAGCCTTCTACTTAGCTCCTGATATTTCCATTTAATTTCTCAGGCTTTCTTTCCCTTTTAGTAATACTGATGTCCATCATTTCTTTCATGTATGCTTGAAAAACATTTTGTTGACTAACCAACTCTGCAAGTTGAGAGCAATCATTTCCAGTGAAGAACAGTAATGGGCCTACACTGGATGGTTTACACCATGTTGTTGTTGCAACATTAATTTGCATAAAAACAAGTGCAGAGAGTAAGATATTTGTACTTGAGGAAACCATCACCTCGGTATATCTTGTATATTGTAAACATATACCCACTCACTGAGTAGATGAATCTTCTCTATTGATAGAACAGATAAATATTAGAACCTAATAATTGTTTTAAAATATGAGAAAACCTTTGTTTTTCCTACTTTCTTTGCCTCTCAAGTAAAAGACACTTGAGACAGTGATTTCGCTTGTGCCTTCATTGTATGAAAGACATAAAATCTGGCTAGAACCAAAAGCAATAGCTAACATACATCTATTTCCATTACTGTTACTGCTACTGTGTATGGAGTAGGTAAAAGATTCCCTCCCAGTGAAGTTCAGGATTTCAGACAATATCAAAGCTGCTTGCATAGTTTCATGCAAATAAAATGAAAAAAGATCTATGACACCAAAGATAAAGTGATCGAATCTCTTTGCTTCATCCCTTACCTCATGATTCATAAACAGAATTTACTATATTTTGCTGTATTGGATGGCCCTTAAACACAAGGGCTCATCATCCAAACTCATCCAGGAAAAACAAATTCACAGAGGCCTTCCCTTTGGCAATCTTAAGTGTGTGCAGTTTAGATTTTTTCTTTACTGCGAAAATAATTACCTAATCCTTAAATGCCTTCATATATACTGAGAAGTTACCCCAATCCCTCAATTTTTCTACTTTCTGCCATGCTTCAGCAGCCTCCTGCACTATAAGGTCCTGCACATACCAAATCTGAATGCATTACAGATATGACCCTTTCTCTTTTTATTTTAGCTCAATAGGTTTTTCTTTTGCTCTCTCATTCTCTAAAAGGTCAATAATCTAAAAGGTAAATGTGAATAATCTAAAAAGTTACTTTAATAAAAAGTTACTTTAACTTTGAAGACGTGTAACTTGAATACACTTTTCCCCTTTACTGTACTGCAAGCTCAAGAGTAAAACTGTCAGTCCAAACCATCTGCTCCACTACCAAAAGTGGAAAAAAAGTGATCTAATGCAGGACCTCATTAGCATACATACTGCTAACCACCATAGCAGTATTAAATAACAGCGAAAGGGAGAAAATTAAAAAACCACAGTGACAGGTGCTTTACACAGAACCAGACAGTGGAAAGCATAGAGGAATCCAGAAAGTTAATTGGTCCTACAGAGACAGAAAAATCCACATGGATCTCCTTACAAAAGTTCTATTACTGCTTTGCATAAATGGGTTGAATTTTGTCGGCCCTTGTAATGATATTAACAGGAACAAGTAAGCATTTTGATCTGTTGACGTCTGAGATTAGGAGCACCTTTAGTTCCTGGCAGATACTCTGAAGACAAGAAACCTACATCCTCCAAGGAAATTCTGTTTATTGTTATTCATCTGCTTAAAGAAAGAAACAAAACACAGTAAACGTCCATAGAGATATGATGTGACAGCTCACATGACTGGAGCACAGTGATGGATGGGTACAGACTATTTAGAAAGGACAGTCCAGGAAGGGGAGGAGACAAATTGTCCTCTATGTGGAAGTGCAACTGCAGTGCATGGAGCTCTGTCTGGGGAAGGTGATGAGCCAGCTGAGAGCTTACGGGTCAGGGTTAGGGGGCAGACCAGAATAAGTTAAATTGTAGTGGATGTCTGCTACATACCACAGAGTCAGGAAGAAGTAGAAGAAGAAACCCGCTTCAGGACCACTGGAAGAAGCCTTACATTTGCAGGCATTGGTCCTCACAGAATACTTTATCCATCCTTGTATCTGCTGGACAGGCAACACAGCAGGGCACCAGCAAGCCAGGAGGTGCCCTGGTTTTTGCAATCCATTGATGATAGCTTCCTAACACAGATGAATATGACAACAATTTTATCAATGCAAACCAAGACAAGTTTCATTTACATTGTTCTATCATCGCTGTCAAAAAAAAAACCATAAACAAGAAAGTCTCACACAGTGCTCTGTAAGTCAACGCTGTGGAATATCTGACATTGGAGAAACTAAAACCTGGCTGCACAAGGCCCTGAGCAACTTGACCTAGGTAATCTCTTTGAAAAACGTTTGGATCAGAAGACCTCAAGAGGTTAATTTCAACCTAAGTTGTTCCAAGACTCTAAGACTATTTTCTGATAAATCTGGTTTCTTTTTTAAAAAAATGTTTTTCTAAACCATTTCATTTTTCAAATAAAGTAGAAAGCTCCTAAGATAATGCTTAAAGAAAGGATTCTAAAGCACACCCTGCTATTTGAACCATTATCTGAATGTCATGCAGCTGGAATAGCAGAAGTAGCTTTCAAGAATACTTGTGTAAATCCTTGACTTACAGGAAGAGGACAGTGTGTGATTTCACAGAACTGATGAGACTTGGGATACAAATTTACTGCATCTTCCACAATATTTAATAAAAGTTGTTGAGAGGCATATTTTCAAATCAGTAGTGAATGTGATATTTACCATATGTTCACCATATGAACAGTATAAAAACTTTCCATAAAGCTCTGCTAATTAAATTAAAATATAAAATTACAAACAGGATGAAGAGCTGACAGTTTTCATAAGCATTAACCAGACTTAAGTATCCATCTTAAATCCTAATAGCACCATCTGATGGAGGATCATCACAAAACTACTGAAAAGATTCAAAGCACACTAGAAATTAATTAATTTGAAAATGTTTTAATACATTTCATAAATTTGTGTAAAAAACTGTAAACATAAGTAGACAGAATAGTGGCGATCAGAATGGTGGCATACAGAATAGTGGCTAAATAAACTTAATGTAGGTTTTAAAATTTTAAGTCAATAGAAGTTTTGATTTAGTATGAACCAAATCCAGACTGAGGATTTCCAAAAGGAAGACAACCAGTTTCTTGTCAGTACTCTTTCCAGACACCTCTCTATATAAGTCTGGATAATAAATTTAAGCACATCTGGTATCCAAGTCTCTCTTTCTTGTAGGCACTCAGGTTCCCAACATGGTCTAAAATATAAGTGAAGAATTAAACATTTGTGCTCCCTTAAAGGATACCGAGTAGAATAATTTTTTAAGATAGGGGTCATTGAATATCAGAAACATGTAAGAAAAGAATGCAGGAATCACAAAGATAACATGTGAAGCAGTTGGGATTAGAGTTGTTCAAAAAAATTGGATGAAAACACAGTTCCTTTTCAAAAATTAAATACATCAAAACCAGCACCTGTTTTCATACAATTAGGCAGTTAAACTAGTAAATAGTTATACAGCAGACCACACAAAAGCACTAATAAGGCCTTTTCAAGGTTTAGTTTAGCAGCTAGAAAGGTGATTAACACATAGATTTTTGGCACACATATCCCAAATGAACACACAGAAAGACCAGAGTCTTCAAAAGGATTTTCTTTCTGAAGAAAGAAAAAATTATTTTCTTTTTTTGTTTTTCTCCTTTCTTTTTGAAAAGAAAAAAATTGCTTTGATCTGTAAATCACAACATTATTTCAAGCCAAACAATAGCTTAAATTAAACATGAATATTACAAAATTAAGAAGCAACACTGTACTTAGAACATAAGTGCAGCTGCTATTTTACTGTTCAGAGCCACTGACTAAATACTAAAACAGAGAGGGGGAGAAATTATACTTTATAAGTCTATAGATAAAGCTAACCTACTTCTCTAAATATTAGGAGCCTTGTTAATGTTTTAAGGCACAATATCATCAGAACTATAGATTTTCCAGCCTTCTACTTAGCTCCTGATATTTCCATTTAATTTCTCAGGCTTTCTTTCCCTTTTAGTAATACTGATGTCCATCATTTCTTTCATGTATGCTTGAAAAACATTTTGTTGACTAACCAACTCTGCAAGTTGAGAGCAATCATTTCCAGTGAAGAACAGTAATGGGCCTACACTGGATGGTTTACACCATGTTGTTGTTGCAACATTAATTTGCATAAAAACAAGTGCAGAGAGTAAGATATTTGTACTTGAGGAAACCATCACCTCGGTATATCTTGTATATTGTAAACATATACCCACTCACTGAGTAGATGAATCTTCTCTATTGATAGAACAGATAAATATTAGAACCTAATAATTGTTTTAAAATATGAGAAAACCTTTGTTTTTCCTACTTTCTTTGCCTCTCAAGTAAAAGACACTTGAGACAGTGATTTCGCTTGTGCCTTCATTGTATGAAAGACATAAAATCTGGCTAGAACCAAAAGCAATAGCTAACATACATCTATTTCCATTACTGTTACTGCTACTGTGTATGGAGTAGGTAAAAGATTCCCTCCCAGTGAAGTTCAGGATTTCAGACAATATCAAAGCTGCTTGCATAGTTTCATGCAAATAAAATGAAAAAAGATCTATGACACCAAAGATAAAGTGATCGAATCTCTTTGCTTCATCCCTTACCTCATGATTCATAAACAGAATTTACTATATTTTGCTGTATTGGATGGCCCTTAAACACAAGGGCTCATCATCCAAACTCATCCAGGAAAAACAAATTCACAGAGGCCTTCCCTTTGGCAATCTTAAGTGTGTGCAGTTTAGATTTTTTCTTTACTGCGAAAATAATTACCTAATCCTTAAATGCCTTCATATATACTGAGAAGTTACCCCAATCCCTCAATTTTTCTACTTTCTGCCATGCTTCAGCAGCCTCCTGCACTATAAGGTCCTGCACATACCAAATCTGAATGCATTACAGATATGACCCTTTCTCTTTTTATTTTAGCTCAATAGGTTTTTCTTTTGCTCTCTCATTCTCTAAAAGGTCAATAATCTAAAAGGTAAATGTGAATAATCTAAAAAGTTACTTTAATAAAAAGTTACTTTAACTTTGAAGACGTGTAACTTGAATACACTTTTCCCCTTTACTGTACTGCAAGCTCAAGAGTAAAACTGTCAGTCCAAACCATCTGCTCCACTACCAAAAGTGGAAAAAAAGTGATCTAATGCAGGACCTCATTAGCATACATACTGCTAACCACCATAGCAGTATTAAATAACAGCGAAAGGGAGAAAATTAAAAAACCACAGTGACAGGTGCTTTACACAGAACCAGACAGTGGAAAGCATAGAGGAATCCAGAAAGTTAATTGGTCCTACAGAGACAGAAAAATCCACATGGATCTCCTTACAAAAGTTCTATTACTGCTTTGCATAAATGGGTTGAATTTTGTCGGCCCTTGTAATGATATTAACAGGAACAAGTAAGCATTTTGATCTGTTGACGTCTGAGATTAGGAGCACCTTTAGTTCCTGGCAGATACTCTGAAGACAAGAAACCTACATCCTCCAAGGAAATTCTGTTTATTGTTATTCATCTGCTTAAAGAAAGAAACAAAACACAGTAAACGTCCATAGAGATATGATGTGACAGCTCACATGACTGGAGCACAGTGATGGATGGGTACAGACTATTTAGAAAGGACAGTCCAGGAAGGGGAGGAGACAAATTGTCCTCTATGTGGAAGTGCAACTGCAGTGCATGGAGCTCTGTCTGGGGAAGGTGATGAGCCAGCTGAGAGCTTACGGGTCAGGGTTAGGGGGCAGACCAGAATAAGTTAAATTGTAGTGGATGTCTGCTACATACCACAGAGTCAGGAAGAAGTAGAAGAAGAAACCCGCTTCAGGACCACTGGAAGAAGCCTTACATTTGCAGGCATTGGTCCTCACAGAATACTTTATCCATCCTTGTATCTGCTGGACAGGCAACACAGCAGGGCACCAGCAAGCCAGGAGGTGCCCTGGTTTTTGCAATCCATTGATGATAGCTTCCTAACACAGATGACTGAGGAGCGAGCAAGCACAGATATTCGCTTGCTGAACCTGATAATTACAAAGAAAGTAGATCTGGTTGGGGATCCAAAGGTAGAGGACCTGGAGACGCTGTGGAATATCTGACATTGGAGAAACTAAAACCTGGCTGCACAAGGCCCTGAGCAACTTGACCTAGGTAATCTCTTTGAAAAACGTTTGGATCAGAAGACCTCAAGAGGTTAATTTCAACCTAAGTTGTTCCAAGACTCTAAGACTATTTTCTGATAAATCTGGTTTCTTTTTTAAAAAAATGTTTTTCTAAACCATTTCATTTTTCAAATAAAGTAGAAAGCTCCTAAGATAATGCTTAAAGAAAAAAACATACCAGCAGTCTTTTGCTAGAATTTTTTCTGTGAATCTCCAGGTAGACAATAAAGCAAAGAAGCAAGTTTCTTCACAGTTGTACCATTTTGAAACCAGAGACACAAAATAGTAAGAGAGAGATAGCTGATTACACTCTGTTGGCTTCAGAGTATTTTGTACGACATGGCTAAAGCAGAAAATAAATAACAGATATGAGAGTGAATTCTGAAGCAAAATGCAATCATAAGTAAAAAGACTAGAGAGCAAGATAGGAAAAAAGGGACAAAAAATATTGAAGTATTGACGTCATTCTAGTTCTCCCTCTTTTGAAAAATAGAATATAAAACCAGGCAACATCAATAGAGCTACTCATAACAGAAGACCTTGGAGCCAAAGTGTCTGGCACTAAGCATACCTGCTATTCAGTCAGCTCTTATACATGTTCTTACACAACTGTACTTAAATAAAAGCTTACTACTTTGGATTCACAGGGCAAAAGAAAATGGGACATATTTTGGTAATAAAAATTTAAAAGGCTTGTTACAGCTTTTTTACTGCCTTTTGTGTGCATCAATGTTTATGCTTCATTGCTTTAATTTTTGTTTTTTATTATAGGTAGTGCCCTAAAGTTAAGGTGGTAAACTACAAGCTTTTAAAACAAGCAGATGTTTTCTTATTGTGGAAAAAGACTGCAGCTGTGTTTTATGCCAAGAATTAATTTTAACATTTAATAGCTTTCACCAAAAAAGTCCCTTTTCTTTTTGTTTTGTAGATTGAAGCAGGTAGAAAATACATGAATTATTTAACATCTGCAGTCCATTTAGGAGAACTGAAATCCTTTCCAAACTTGCTATTAGCATAGTCACTAATGCATCAATAAGAGCATGAACAGGTCAAAATCATCCTCGTCATGAGTCTATTGACTCTATTGAAATTCTGTAGGGAAGAGTATTACCTATCTGAATGGTGCTAAAGGCTTAATATTTTCAGTTCATTTTCAAACTTTACACAGAATACGATAAATTGCTGAATACGTGAAAACATTATTTCTATGTATAACAATTACATTTTCTTCACAATTACTTTCTAGTTCTTAAATTTTAAAGCACAGTAGCTCACACCCTCTGATGCCAAACATTTTCTGTGCACAGAAATGCCCAGGAACCAGCTTTCTTCATCTTCTTTAAAAGAGATTTGAGTGTGTATAAAGGTGAAAAATTATCTGACCAAACTAAAACAAAACAATGGAAAATTAAAAATAAAAACTATATCTTTCCTTGATTAAAAAACTATTTGCACTTTTAACACTGGAAGGAAAATAACATTTCCTGAAGTTCTCTTTTCAATTTTTACCAAATTCTGTTTATCAAAGAAAAAGCTGTACCCATAAGTAAGGGGTGTTTGAAGTCTACAAAGGACCTAAGGATAAAAGTGTACTTTTAAGGACTGGCAAGCAGGCCAATGATTGGGATGGAAAGCCAGTAACTCAGCAAAAGAAGAATCACAATGAATCAATTTTCTGATTTAATATTGATCCTAAAATAACTTCTAAGATGCTGAACTCTACACCAAGCAAATGCCTGAAAAGGAAAGGATTTGGGGTATCTAGGGACTTCAATTTTGATCTAGTCTGTCACTGAAGTGGAAAAGAAACATCAGACAAAGTGCTATGAGCAGCAGAGTGTGTCAGATAGCAGAATGAACACTAGCGTAAGGGATATTTTAAGAATCTTTAAAGCAATATATTGTCTAGAAAAGCTTTAATACAAACAAGTTTCTAGACATTGTAGAAATATTTATCACTCCAATAATTGGAAAAACAAACAAACAAACAAAACCCCCATATTTTTTATCTAACTATCCTCATTAGAATGGCAAGATTCACCTCTTGGTTGCTTCATAAATGTTTATACAATACCATTTTTTGTAACTGTTTGCAATTGCCTGTTTCTGAGGTACACTGTGTTGTCGTTGTGGGACAACCACAAAATATTAGCTGTCCCTCCATATAGGCCTATTATCAGCCATCAGAAAGGCTAGAAAAACAGAATCTTTGAAATTAATTTCTTTCCAAATAATAGATTAAAATCATGCTCATTTTAGCCAGCATCACTTGCATGAATTTCTCGTTTTGTTATTACTGCATCAAAACCCTTTCAAAAGTAGAGTTGCAAGACTCGCGAATACACACTGACTGCACCTACATCTGATGGAACAACGGAGAGTCCTGACTGCACAGAGCAAATGCCTACAATGAACTGCAAGCCCAGACCCGGTTTGGTTTTTTGTTTCATGTCATGGCAAACATCTCAGTCATAGGAGGGATTTAACTACATCACAAACACTGGATATTTCCATTGCCAGATTCTATTACTTTTGGCAATACTGTAAATATAAATATTAACTTTCATCAATCTAGCCCTTAGCTTGTTTTGTTACTTACACATTACGGTCTGGTAAGAAGGTTGTTTTAAACAGATCTTATTAAAAATGGTCTACTACAGAATATCAAACAATTAGGAAATTATAAAACTGTTCACTCTGTCATTTTAAAATTTACTATTTATCTACTGCCAGAATACATTTGACACTGGACAAACAAGATTTATTGAAAATTAACACATAGAATGTAACAGTTTGGGACAACTTTGTAGTTTGTTTATTTTGTAATTTGTAATGTGTATAAGATCAAGTGTAATATGTATAAGACCAGGGGAAAATGTGTCAACTGACACTTTTTTTTCTTTGAAGAAATTGGAATAAATAAAACCAATGATTTTAAGTAATCTAGAAACTCTAATAAAACAAATAAACTTATTAAGCAAAATCAATAAAATCAGCACACAATCATATTAGAAAGCCATAGAGGTGAATTTTCGCCAGCATTATCTACTTCAATTATCAGTCCTGTAACTCAGGGCACAACATAAAGACTGCCTTGACTTGCTGTCAAAGAAAACACTTTACTGGCTTTTTTTTTCCTGTTGTATCATTCAACCAACTTAAAGTCCACAATTTTTCTTTTCATACAGCCCAGAATGTGTTTACAAAAGATTTACGATAATGATAAAGAAGCGTTTTTCTGAGAAAGCTGAAGGAATCCCAATGATATATAGAAGTGAGCATACATCAACCACTCTTAGACTGGTTACTTCACATGTCACCTCCAATCCTATCAGAGTTTAAGTCTCTGCAGAAAAAAGCCCTGTTCTACAGGGGAACACGGACCACTATCGTAACACACAGGGTTGCAATAACAGGGTCTAACTTGAACTATTTGGGACACTCAGCACATATCCTTCAGTGCTCATTTATAAGCTGATTTGAAGAAAAAAAATATTTCCCTATAAAACACTATTGCAATAAAGCAAGCTGCTATAGAGTAATGAGATCTGAATTTACAGCTGAAAAGTAGTAATCACTAATAGCACTAATGCAACTATTCCTTATGAAGAGTAATCAGTTTTGGGTTTTTTTTGTATTGTCAATGTTGTATATATTCTAGTTTGTTATATGGGATTACAATAGATGGCTGTGAAATGCATATATTAACATTTAGAAAATATAACCATAAGATGCTCGCTTTGTGTAAAATTTACAAAAACTAACATGGACGTGCAGGATTTTATCATTAAAGACTGAACTCTCTTGTAAAAGCTGCTCATATCCTTTCAAACTTACCTAAATACTTTTATACTTTCCATTTGTTTTGCACATTAGCAATATCTGGTTATTAAGGTCAATATTTAAAACCAAAATATCCCATGATTCAAAACACTATTTATGTAGTGAAATGCTTTCATTATTTTCCATAAATGCAATTTTATTTTCATAAATAGATTGACTACATCAACATTTCAATACATCTTAAGATACTGAGGTCTTGAATTTAGTGCATTCCATAGTACAGTGACAAGCAGTAAAAACAGTATCCTAAAAACCAGACTACTTTTGATCTCCTCAAGGACGTAAATTTCATTTAATTTTTTAGAACAGAACTATTTTCAATTTGCAGCTCTGAGGAAGATGAGAAAGTCATGAGAATATGTAATACTCCTACAAAAAAGCTGTTACTATTTATTCTTAAAATACCTTTCTGCATTTAGATAAAGACTCTAAAAAAACCCTTCATCTTTTTAGAATTACTCCCAAATTTCAACTGCATTTATCAATAGATGCTGTCCTGTCTTGAAGCAGGATCTGAATTTTAAGTCAAATAATTATTAAAAAACATCGAAGACAAGACAGTGCAAATAAGGCCATATCACTGCAAGTGGGATGCATGCCTCTGTCAAAATACAGGATGTTGCAGTGTGCTGAAATTTTTTGTCATCTGTCATTCTTAGATGTATATCCAGATGGGATTACTTCAAAGGCAAAGACAGAAAGCAGGAAAAGGAGATAGGAAGGAAGGAACAGATCATAATTTGAACTTTACTATTTGTGCCTTCAGCAGTTCACAAGATAAATATGAAAACTGGATAGATTAGGGACATGGTTCTATTTTAACAGAAAAAACACTGCTGAAACTGTGGTTAATTTACATTTCAGACTACACAAACAGAAAGATGAGGGGTTTAGAGGAGGAGCAAGATATTCTGAACAAGCTTATACTTCAACATCTCTTACATTTATTACATGAAGGGTCCTTTTTATAACTTCAGTTCAACTAATTAGTACTGACAGCAGCAGAGACGAACAAGGAGATTAAATTCACCCCTTTATTTCTAAAATGGTTTAGTATTTCTAAACCATGACAAGGTCAGAAATAGGATTTAGGTGGTACATGTAACACAGCCTCCAACATCATTCATGCAATATACCTCAACAATATTTTCCAGTTTCCAATATGCAAGTCAATTTCATTTGTTACAATTTCTGCAAAGCTTCAAGAAAATAAAGAATATTGATTACAAATACAATCTATTATGGCATTTACTTACAGACTAAATGAAATCATAGAATCATAGAATGTTTTGAGTTGGAAAAGACCTTTAAAACTCATCTAGTCCAATTCGCCTGCAGTGAGCAGGGTCATCTTCAACTAGATCAGGTTGCTCAGAGCCCAATCCGACCTGGCCTTCCATTTTCCCAGGGATGGGACTTCTACCACCTCTCTAGACAACTGGTCCCAGTGTTTCACCACCCTCATTGTCAAAGGAACAATGTCTATCTACTACAAAAGTCAGAAAACTTTCCCTTGGTCTATGTAAATTCTTAGGCATCTGTTAAATCTTCAAAAACAGAAAACACCTTTTCATTTGTGATCAATTCAGCCTCAGCTTCTGTATTAAAACAGAAAATAAGTCTTAATCCTAGGTGAATGAATTTTCAAAAGTTCATTACATTGTTTCACCTGACTTGAACTGAATCAAATCTTCAGTTCAAATTTTATGACATTTTTCCCTGAAATGAGTAGAAAAGTTTCTTAGACTCTTCTATATAAGGAAATAAGGTTGAATTTGCTAGTATCCCATTACCATACCGATATTAGGAGCCTACATACAATGCTGCATATCACAGTTGATTTTTGGTCACCCAAGAACTGGACATATTGCACTCCCTGCATGCCATGGTATAAATTACAGTCTGCATTGGATGAATTGCCACTCCAATCAACTGCCGGGAATAACACTAACAAGGATTAGTATTGTGGTTAGCTTAAAATAAAAAGTAATAGTGTAACAAACAAAACCTAAGCCTTATTCTATAAATGACTTTAGTATTGATAATCTGACATTTAGGTTACGGCATATTTTCTTAGCAACAGCAGCAGCTATAAGAAGCCTCTACACTGTTAGCAGTTACTGCTAATTGCTAAAATCTCTGATTTAGATTTTTTTTAAGAAGGGAACACAAATAAGCAGCTAATTAATCAGTGGTAGCAGTGCAGCTATTGGTGCTGCTGCTTAACTTTCACAGGAAAACAAACTTTACACAGGTATTTGGAAAAGCCACACACCAAAATACACTATTCTAATGGCAATATTTCCTTTGCTTCTTTATAGTTCCTCCTTTCCAGAGGACAAGAAACATGTTCCCAAAGTCTCTCCTTATAATCACTGAGAATAATTCCCTATTCTTAGCTCTTTAGGAGTTGTCTATTCACTTCTAATATCACAGAATATGACTACTGTAATTGTTCATAGAGTTTTCTCTCAGAAATAAACAGATGCAATCAAACCAGTTCAGAAATTCTAGCTTTATTACTCATAATAAATTCTTAAATTTAGTATCTTTCTTTACTAATAAATTTGAAACAGGAAGAGTTATCAACTGAAGAGAAATATTACTCTGACATTAAGACATGCAAGTGTTGTCTTGGCCATGGCAGGAGGTGACACACAGAAGTAGCATTACCTGTATTCTGATTTACCTGGAGAGACTAAGAGAAATAACTGCATGACATGGCTTTGGGGCTGCAGATAAATTGACAATTACAAAAGTGTTTTGGTGACGTTATAGCTAGACATGGGACAGAGCAAAACAGGAAAACAGCTAATGGTGTTCATTACTGGATTCTTGCACTTGTCTCGTGGCCTGAAATGTTACCTGATGCTTAGAGCCATCCTGCGTAATTTCCCTGGGGAGAGAGCAGGATTTGACAATGAGTCTGACAGTTCTTTTGTCCAGTTTTACTCATTCCACAAAGAGATGAAAAGATATCTTATTTCCCTGAGGAAAAAGTAGCAGAATCTAGTTTCCTTACTGGCATTTTTCAAATCTGCCTGTCTTCTTCTGTCTCAGAAGTGGAATTACCAGCTGAAGTTTTCTAAAAACTGGTTATTAATATTTTATGATGGCCAAACTGAAGAATAAAAATAAATAATGATAACAAAAGGTGTCAGTTCTCCCAGAAAAAAAGAACTTGAGAATCAATTTCTTGATTGAAATGATTAATTAATTTGATCCAAAATAATTATTTTGAAGACATAAGAGTTGGAATTCATCAGCTCACTCATGATAAAGGCTAAGTACCATCTTTTTCAACGTTATATTTTTACCCCCCTAGATTCTCCCATTCTTTAGGACTATTTCCTTTCAATATCTTCCTTTCCAGTTCCTATCTGGAACTCAGCAAGCCTTTATTCCTGCTTTGTGAGTCAAAGGTATTTTTCCATCATAGAGAAACACAAAGAGAAAGTTCCCTGCATCTTTTCTCCACAAAAAAAAAAAAAGAGTTAGTGTTCAGCACTGAGAAATCTATCTGGATAGAATAGATAATCGTCAGAAGACTGCAGAAGAACCTCAACGAAATCCTGCAAGCGTGATACTTGAGGATTTATTATTTGAGAACATCTGGTCTGAAAGACATCCCACCACACTGCACTGATTTTTACAACACAGTAAGAATAATACTTGTTCTATTTTGCTAGCTTGCTTTGACAACCTATTGATTTACTCAACTGGTTTCCTGAAACATCTGGGGCACAGAGATATGAGACCAAACTATTTCATGGAGGCAGGATTAAAGCTGAAAGTTTCACATTGACATTTCATTCATTAAGATCTGAAAATAACGTGTACGTTTCCTTTCACAAAGGTATCAGTGCAGCCCAGAAAAGAGGAGTTCCAGTGATGAACAGGGCTTGGGAGTCTTTTATGTGATTCTACCAGTTACTATCTGTGGTGAATTAAAGAGTTAGCTTTAAAGGCAGAGTCTGTGTGTGATCTTGAACAACTACTTGTGTCACAGAACAGAAGATGAGTGGTAAAGAGCTTGAGACCTTTATGTGTCTGGTGGAAAATAAAGCAACTTAAAGATACTTATTCATTTAACCGAAATAAATGAGGCATATAGCAAAACAATTTCTTTGAACCAGGTAATGGTTAGTCTTGAACAGTCATCAGGCTTTTGAATCAGCACCAAGAAGTGGAGATGCTCTCAAAACAGAATGGTGATAAGTAAAACCTACACTGAATTTGACATGTATGAAAAATCAGTTCAGGTTGCCAAGTAAAATCAGGAAAATATTTAGATCAGTTTGGGAAAAAAAAAAGAAAGTTTAAAAATCTAAAGACAATAGACATTATGTTCAGGCAGAAAAGAAGTTTCAACTAAAATCTGAATATTTCTTTCATTTGTTTTCAATAAAAGGTAGCCAAATTTAATCTGAAAGTATAATTTCTATTTATTGTTTTTTTCCTGAAGAACTTCTTACCTTGAAGACAAAAAAACAAGAGTAATTCGACCCAAATTCAAAGGAATTCCAAGTATTCAAGTTTTCAAATTATTTTGTCCCTCCCAAAACAAGTTTTGACAGATTGAAGATAATAATTTTTAAATCACCATAACCATGCATTTGATTGATGTAAAATTCATTCTTATTAATCTAACTATAGATTTGCTAATATTAAAACACTACTGTAGAGAACATAATTACAAAATTAATGAACATGAAGAAATGCTGATTTTTTAAAAAAATTTAAATATTCTCAAAAAACACTGAACGCCAACATCAAGAGAGATCAGTAGGTGTATGACTATTTAGAAGATTACTCTAAATCTGGAACTTGCATTGAAGATTTTCAGGATTTTCAAGAATTTCAAGAAAGAATTATGTATTTTATTTTTAACATCAGATTTTACTATCTCTCACCACTTCTAACTTGCAGAAAGAAAAACTTAGGAGATGCATTTGTTACCTGTGCATTAAGATACCAGTTATTTCTACAGAAACAAACTACAGTAATTTAATCAAGAACTAAGACACAATGAAAAATTACAACCAGAATGGTTTTGATTAGAGAAAGCAAACAACATCAATAACATTTTGTGAGACTTCTCGTAGCTCCTTAACAGTTAAAAAATGAACACTTTAGGAACACCACTTTCTAAAAAAAGAGCAAACTTTAAAACATTGAATGGAAAAACAATTATCAAAAAAGACACAGGAAGAAGCAGTTTATATATCAGGTCATGTAATTGTGATATGACCAGTATAAAAAAAATCCCACAAGATTAACATAATATTAAAATACTGCAGGTGACAACATCCCTTTAATGCTGACATAGGCATGGCCTAAGGCCACCTACCCTTGAAGGAGCTGCTATATTTAGAACTGTGATGGATTGTGTAGAATTATTTAGGTTGGAAAAGACCTTCAAGAGGTCCTCCAAAGATCCAGTGTTATACATCTTTTGAACTCACTGCTGTATATATTCAATAGTTTATTAACAATATTTAAGCTGAATTAACCAACACATAAGCTACACAATGCTTGACAGGCATTCTGCCTCACCGGTTGTCCTCTCAAGTCTGACTGACACTGCCAGACTGGTGCTTCACCACTTTTCCTGGCAAGGACTAAAGCATTCACTCGCACAGAAGACAGCGTGCAAGGTTCTGACTGTGTCTTGTGTCACATTTGGCATTCCCAGTAAAAAAGAATTAAAACATTTTTTTAAATTTCCATTAAAACATTTTTTTAAATTTCCATTTTGCTTCCCTCTACATTTTGCATCACTTCTACTGAAGACAAATACCAAAGTTTTCCATAAAACAGACACACTGATTTTTGCCAATTAAACAAATTATATGATAGTTGGCTCATAAAATTTCATTAAAAGATGCAAAGTGTCACAGCAATGAAGATTTTACAGGCTCAGCTGAAAAGAACTTTCTGAAAGCATTTCACTAGAATGACAACATGGTAAGTGCAGACCTGCCTAAAAAAACTGACTCTTTATATTTAAAGCAGTCTATTCTGGGGCTGAGGACATTCCATTTTGATCCTTGTCACTCTTCCCCATGCTTTTGGTCTTCCTGCTCTTCCATGGAAAAGGCTAAAAGGAGTTTAAGAATTTTTTTTCTAAGCATAGAACCTGTAGACATGTTCCTTATTTCAGAGCTTGTTAAACTATACTAACAGACTTCATATGCTTGCTTTCTTTTCAAATTTAATTTGATTACTTATGAACTTGCTTCTGCTTTGAACAGTAACATTCTTGAAAGTTCTCCTCTCAAAGAAAATTAATTTTCCCCTTCTCTTCGTCCCTGTTTTCTTGCTGACAACACCACTATTTGTCAAGTATTCAACCCCTGTAACTTGTGTGGCGAAAATGCATTCTAATTTTTGTGCAGATCATAAATGAAGTAGTTTTAACCAGAAGCAGCAAGAATTTGCTGATACTCAGTCAGTCACAATGGAAAGCAGATCACTCTTGCCACAGCCTAAATTTTCTCCATCCCTCATTGAAATCAGTGTTTGCATTAACATTTGCTCTAATTTGGTTTGCCAAGTCATGCATTAAAAACAGCTCCTTGAAGTTGAATTATATTTCACTAACTCTCCAACACTCTTAAAAGATTGTTGCTTGAACAAAAATCTCCTTTGTATATTTTTGAGAAGATAAACACAATTAGAAGAAATAAAATAAGCTCCTATGATATTTACATGGAAAAATACATGTCTGCTGTTTTGGAGGTTTTTAGATTAGATTTATTCTTAAGATATGCAGTGCTGGTATGAGGTTATATTCAAAAGAGAAAGAATAGAATGTGTACAGAGTGTGATGGCATACTCATCTCAATCTGCAATTTTTGTCTTTGTTTTAATGTGCTATATTTCACCTGCCCTTGACTGTGAGTCTTACTACATCCTTAGACCTTCCTCATAATAGAGAAACCTTCCACTGGTGAATTAAGCTGACTTTATAGTTGCTTTGTACTGCCATAGTAAGGTGAGGATTTCAGGAACCTCTCACTGACAAAAGCACTTTGCATATCTGTAAGAAAATTTCAACATGTATGTATAAATTTGCATCACTTTCTTTGGCATAATGCCAATTTAAGAATAAATATGTTTATGTAAAAAGACAAAATTTAATTCTTTATAAAAGTTAACAGGTTCCACTTAAGTATTCAGTAAATTGCTAAGGGTGACTGTGACACACCTCATTAGAATACTTATTTCATAATGCAGAAGAATATCTCTTCAGAGAAAAGCTGTGAACTGTAGTTAAGGAAATGATGCTCAAACACCAAAATGCTACTCATCCAAAACTTTTTATGATTTTGCCCTTAAATAGCAGGCTGGTCAGTATCCAAAACAGCATAACTCACATTTTCAGAGATGCTACATGATTACTGTGTAGCTTATGAGTCATCATCATGGCTTTTATGTGAACGCAGAACAAGCAGCTGTACCACATACTCGTTTTGCAAAGCTCATGCTTACAAGGCCAGCTCCAGTATGAAATCCAATAGCAACAAGCCAAAAAAATTCATACAGTAAGTGAAATAAATTCAATCAGAGATGTGGCAATGAGCTACAAAGAAACGGAGTGACAGCCTGGGAAGGCTTAAGCAATCCCTGCTCATTAATTCTGGACACAGCTATAATTCATGTTATGTCTTCATCCAGTGAGAAGAGGTGGACCTGATGTGGACAATGGGAGGCTTTTTTCTGCTTGCCTTCTACTGTTGAACATGCTGGTGGTGATGGCAGGTGGAACATTTATGTTGATATATTTCATTTCAAGCTATGTATGTCTTGTATATAAAGAGGTGAACTACATCTTGAAGCAAAATCCTGTAAGATGAGGGCATGAAATTCACTTCCCTTCTAGGTCAGTTTAAACAGCTGATAAGCCTGTAGGTTTTAAAGCAGTGCCTCAGCCTATGAACTTCAAACCCTGTAAAATATCTCTGCCTCTAAAAAATGGCCACAGCGTTCTCTCTTTTTGGTTACCAGAAATGGTTGCTCACAGTTTTAGAGCCCATCAGGAAAGGTTCAGCCTACAGTGTTTTTTAGCCACTGAGTTTTTTGGTCAGGAGTATATTATGAAATCTTGGAGTAACTCTCAAACAAAAAAGACAGATCCCTACTCTCAGTCAAGATTTTTCTGAAAAATATAATAAAGTCCAATCCTCAGTTGAGACTAATAATAATTTTAATTATTGCATTCTGATCCTGCGAAGTCATCTATCCACCACATCTCTCATCTTTCTACCGCAGAATCACTAAGAGGCCAAGAGGACAGTTGACCTGCATCTGTTCAGCGCAAGGAAAACTGATAAATACCTCTAGTACCAGGACACGTTACTTGATCACTACTTCCCTTCAAGTTATATTTGTCTACCTAAACCACCAATATCCTCCCCTCTAATTTCACTGTGCTACAGTATGTCCTTCCATTCTTACAGGATGAGTGATTGCTTCATAATCTTTTAAATCACAGAGCTCTGTAGTGAGGACCTTATAGCAACAGTATTACAAACAGGTCAGGCAGTAATTGCTTCCCTGTGATTAATTTAATAGAAAGTGAGTCATTTGACTTTCATTCAGAAACTGTAAGCACAGGGAAAAGTCAATATTTTCTCTTCTCCCTCATCATCATCATCATTATCATCCATCTGAGCTTGAATCTTCAACATGTCTCAAATTAACCCCAGCTTCAGCCATATTAATAGATTCATAGGTAGGTCCTCAAAACCATAAAATAGTAAGAACTACACTGGAAAAACAACTAAAAAGCACATGACTCTTTGGGAACAATCTTCCACTTGCAGACATGTGGAGAATTGGCAGGAGAGAAAAAGGCCTCTTTAAAGTTATTAACTTTGCTCTTAAAAATGCATCAGAAGTACCACAGTTTTGATAATGAAGGATGTTACTATAATCTCTGAATCATCAAAATAGAGAATATAGAGTTCTAGAAAGCTCTGTGTAAAGATAGCTTAAAATTCTATGCTTGCTACCCAGTCTGGTATGACCAGCATCAGATAGAGACCCAGTGTCCTGCAGTTGTATGTTGGCCACTCACAGCCACAAGAATTATGTTTTAAATACAGTCTTTTTTCCTGACACCTCCAATTTGACCAGCATATATTTTCCCAGCAAAAATAAAATTTATTTCCAATTCTGTTAAGCTTTGGGATCAGTGGGACAGCGTGTGCTGAAATACTAAAACCAAATTATGTTACTATCACCCTGCAACCTCTCTGAACCACAATCACAAACATGTCATTTAGCACACTCAGTTTATTCACTGTAAGTATTTGGCAGGGAGCTGCATTCTACCTCTAACAGAACGTACCTAGCCCCTGTCTACAGCTGCAGTTCTACAACTTGATTCATAGATATGGTACTTGGTCCCACAGCTTTATTCCAGGAAAAAAAATCTTCCTGAAATCCATGGAGTTTTGTCTGATTTAAAAGACCAAATAAATACTTCTGGTTGAATCTGGGAATAAAACTGATACTGTCAAGTGAAAACAGTGGTGAGAGAGAAATAAGTATTCTTTCTGTTCCTACTATAGGCATCAGGTTCAAAATTATAAAAAACTCCTTGTCCCTTTCCAAGAGATTATGAGAAACTTACACAGCTTGCCTTTTCCTCTTAGCTAGCTGTTGCATTACGTACATGTTTCAGCCATTTAATGGAAAAAGATAAATTGTCGTATTTTCACTATTTACATACAAATAGATATTTTACATTCAGCTTGTGAGGAAAAGTACAGGAAATCACCTCTTAAAGTCACACGTGTCTCGTACTTCATCACTTTTCAGTTGCTCGGGCAGATCTGTTTTGTTTCCGAATGTAAAAAACAACAAAGCTTTCCTAAAGCAATCTGGGTCTTGATCAAAGGACAAGTTATAGGATGCATTACTGCTTACTAACAGGTATACTTTCAAGAGTGCAGTTTAAAAAATAATTCCATTTCTCTGAATTTAAATGCTTGTGATCATGTAGAGAAAGCAAGTGCATTATTACGTCCATTATTTGTTATGTTTTAAATTGTTACCCTGCTCCAGGACAAGGAAGTGATGTATTCAAACAGCTCGGAAAACAGTATCTATATGCTTGGCTTCTGCCAAAATCAGTCGCAAAATACAAACCCAGCAGGGGACAGAAATGACTGTGTCTTCTTTAAATTCCTTATCAATGCTAAAGAAATGCTCAGTGTGGCACTACGGAGGCTGCATTGCATTGTGTATGCTGTACTTTTTCCTAACTTCACTAAGGTGCTGGATTAGTCTCCTTACATACTAAGAAAACATTAACAAAGAAATGCAGCAAACTATATTCAATCTTCCTAACTGATAGGATAAAGATGAAAACCAAAGTCCATGTCCTTTAGCTTTTGACATTATTCAAACTTTATTATTTGTGGATTATACACAAAACCACAAACTATCATCAGCATTAAAAATACTCTGTTCAAACTCTGAAACCATTGACATTTTAACACAGTTTGCACTTGCTGCTTTCTCTGACACTGCAGAGAATTAGTGTAGATATTGATAATACTTAATTTTACATGAACATAAATTGAAATAGAGGTCCAGCTTGGCATAGTGCTAAACCAGAAACTCAGTAACTCATACTATACATTTATTAACAAAGCAATCCCTTCTTTCACAAGCCAATAAAACAAGAAAAAAATAATTATGACAAATATGCACATGTCACTATTTCCCAACATAAACCAATGAGGAAACTATCTCATTTACAGCCTGTCAGAAGGAAACTTTGTAACAAGTGGATGTGATGTCAAAGCCACCTATAAGCTCACCTTTTCTGTCACTCAAAAAATGTTGCTTACTATTGGATATGATGCAAACATCCAAGAACATAACCAGTCTGATTGACAGCTCTGAGTGTGAAATACAAACAGAAACATTTCAAATAGGCCTCAGTTCAACACTGTAATTCTTGTATATTGATGCAAAAAAAATCCCAGCAATTCCGTTCATAAACCCAGAACCACCACTGAGATGATGGCTGCCTTTGTTCCACCTGAATTCACTCAAAACAAGAACTATCGCTGCAAGAAATACTTTTGGTCTCTCTTGGGCACTTGGCATTTTAAGACTGATCCAAAAATATGGTTTTAGATAGTGTTTAAGCTTGAAGCAGCAACATTACCCTGCCCATGGCAGGGTGGGTGGGCTAGATGATCTTTAAGGTCCCTTCCAACCTAGACCCTTCTATGATTCTATGATTATCGGTGCTCACTATCACGGATTTCACAAAATTGTTTTTTATTAATATCTGGCCGTGCTTTGGAAGATTGTATTTCATTTAAATATAAGTTTCCAATGAGGTATTGTGATCACGTAAAACAAAAATCAATTCTTCCACCGTTAGCTAGCATGCATTCGCATAGCTTCACTGAAGCAAATAAACATAAGCAAATGGAAACCAGGAGAGGGTCTGTTCCAGAATATATGATTCTGCCGTTCTTGCTCAAGCTAAAAATCCTATTGGGAAAGAGGAAGCAGATCTACGCCCTTAGAAGAAAACTTAAGACGAAAGGAACAAGATGATGCATGAATGCAGTGATGTCCCTACATTTACAGCCAATACACAGCTCTCACAGGTACACACTCATCCATATGTACTAAAATTGCACACCTGTTCACGCAGTGCACATTTTGTCTCTTATTCTAACTTAAGTGAATATCCTTTGCCACTACAATCCAAGTTACTTTCTGATATTTCAGTTCCGGTCTAAAATATTGTAGCAATTTTCCCAGTGTCACTGCACTAGCACATTTAGTGCCTACAGTAACTATTGAAGGCATTACTGGATTGGAATGTATTGCTTGTACATTAGATTTGTTGTCCCAGGATCAGGAACACGATCTGCATTTTGGTGAGTGCCTAACAGTAAGCTGTCCTGTTGGGCTTGGTTCTGCTGTACAGAAGTGTGGGAGCTTTCAGTTCAGTTATGTATGAGTTGATATATTCTATAACATACTTCTAGGATTAGAAAATGTCAGGAGTGAGTGGTACAGATGTATTTAAGACTGCACAGTGAAGATTATACTAATAGTAATTCAATGCTTTTCAAATTTGCTGCTTTATTGCACACTCCTCAAAAAGGATTCTGTCACCAAGCCACGTCTTCTGCCCCATCCCTGCTTAAGGCACCAAACAATTCCCCTCTTGTTGCTCCAGCTATCACTTTTTTCTAACTTCTTGGCATAACCCAGACTGCTAATGCATTTTTATCCCAAATCTTATTTATGTTTAGATGCTAAATAAAATATTTTTAGCCTAGAATATGACTCATTTGACCTTGAAGATGGACTTAGCTTTCCCCAACGTACTCAGTGTCCCCCAACACTCTTCTGCTTAGGTACAACAGTGAGAGACAGAAGAAATTATAAGATGCCAAAGCAAGTATTAGCTATCAGTGAGATTAAAAAACAAACAAACCCCGACCTGAAAGACTTGATTTTTATGAATAGTTATTAAAAGATACAGTAGAGATATTAATTATTTTGACATTTTCAGGGAAAAACAACTTGAATTTCAGCTTCTAAGCCACATATCATACATATTCAAAAAGAGAAATTTGGGACCAACCTGAATATGTTGCATTTTTGCTTTAATAGAATTTTCCACATGTAAAGTTTGTAAAAAGACAAGCACTAACAAGGTCTTTTTTGCTTAATCATTCAGAAGAGGGGGAAGCATTTGCAGCAGAACATATTCACTGTCTTTTGTGGTTAAGAACATCCATTTTAATAACATTTTTTTCTCTGAATTTTTAATGTGTATCCCGTTACAAATCATACTTGCTTTTATTAAATTTCTGATACACAAAGTCTTCTGGGAGAACGCCAATAAGATGGAGTGGAATTAAATACACATCCTACTGCATTTCTGCTTCTCCTGGTAGAATATAAAGGTGCAATCCAACTCCAACAGAACCCTTCTGCAAGTATATATCGGGCACAGTTCTAGATATATAGATACATAGATACATAGGGATATATATTTGTGTGTGTGTATATAGAGATATATAAGTATATGTATATATGAACACAAATACGTATACACACACACACAGACACCCAGAAGTTCGTACCACAAAATCCAAATACTTCAGTTCTTGTTCCAGTCGAAATTTTAACTACCTCTATCTGAGGCAACACAACACAATTTTTATCTCTCATACTCTCAGTCACAGAGAAATAAAAGATTTAAAACATAGATAACTTGGCTTTTGGCCTATTTTAGAAAAGGATGTTCCCAAATATTGCCCCCACCCCACGAAGTCCTCAAAATTCACAGCTAGCAACAGATCTTAAAATCATAAAGCAACACAGTAACTTCTGTCCCAGTTTCAGAAATACAGAGGTGAAAGGTAAAATACAGACTTGTAACCAGAAATTACTGAAAATTATACAGTAACATCTCCTCAGACGCATGCAATACATTAAACATTGAGAAGATCTATGGGCATGATTGCAGATCTGCAAGACACCTGAATATACCACAGCCTGGTCAGTTTGTTAGATTAGAAATCTCTTTAGCTCCACTGCCAAAATGTCCAATTGTAAATCAATCACTCGTTACTGATGTAACTTCAACAAGATTAGAAAGATGAAGCCCTTCACAAGCACAATTTTGGTCCTACAAAATAAGGCAATGAGGATCTGGTCTCAGATTTTTCTAGATGGCAGTTTCATATTACATATCTGATGCCTCTCGATCTTGCCTCAGTAGCAGCTGCTCTAGAGAGAACCATCTGAGCTGTAATTAGATGAACATATCAGAATTTAAAGTCTGCATATTTTACACTTTATTTGCCAGTTTGTAAGGGCTTATTGCCTAATAATTTTCCTATAGACTGCTCAGTTTGCTGAATTATAATGTTATCCTGATTGTCAAGGATTCTCAAAGAGTTAAAAAAACCCAAACCCAAGGGTGAGAGAATTCAATGGGCTAATGGCTTCAGTATGTGGATATCTCCTCTTTGACATACAGTTTAATAGACACACACCCTCATCATTACTTCATTTCTTAGTGTAGCTTTTAGGTAAAAAGGAAACGTTACACAAAGCCCTAAGGATCCTGTCTGGAAACAGGTGTATCGATAAATGCCTCCACAGCTGTCCTTGGTTCCCTCGCCCCTCTGAGGGCAGTTCCAGGCAAATAGAAATTCCATTCTAATCTCTACGATATTTCTGTGTTGGAATGTATAATCACAGCTCTGTTTAACCAAATTTCAGAGTTTAACCTTGATGCACCCCCTGTAAGTCTGCCCTAAATAGCCATGACTTACATACTAAACTAATATTGCATGCTTTTGATTCCTGATTGTACTTTCGCAAGATTTTGCTGTCCATTCCTAAAACTCCATTTAAACTACAGGTATCTCTTACCAGCCCTACTCTGAAAATGTCATTATAAGACACATCATTACTACACAAGTGTTTTAACACTATTTATGTGTAACAAAACTACTTTAAAAAGCAATTATTTGGGGAATAATGAGGACGCGAACTCTCAGACAGAACTGAAGCCAAGAAGCTAGTGAGACAAGGACCTGCAATACCTGCTTTCTTTATTAATACTTCTTGAAACAGTATCAGTTTCAAAAGTTTGCCTAGTGTTTCTTTCTTTTTGATTCTCACAAGAACAACTTCTAGTTCTGTTAGTCCAAAATTTCTGCTTATTTACCGTATGTGATGCATCAGTTACCATGACAGCTAAAAGCAATATTTCAAAATAATTTCAGCCAGATTTTCAGATAAACTTTAATTTTCCATTATATTTAGTTGCTTGTCAAAAGAACTATCTTCATAGAAGAATGCTACTCTTTTGATGAAGTGACACAGGCCCCAGCATAAAAGCCATAGAGACTGTAAATAAAAAAAAATATATATATGATAATGGGAAGCACAGATAGATTCATATACAGATAAATCTATATATATTCATAGATTCATATCAGTGGATCCAAGAACTCCATATTTTCCAAGTCATCAAATAAGGAAACTCTTTACAAACCGTGACAAAGCAGCCTCCTGCTGCACTGCATCCGAGTACCAATTTTGAGGAGCCAATTTTCCCTGCAATTCCTTTTTGTGAAGAGTTAAAATGTTCCCTCAGAAGGCAGTTTTGGATAACACTAAAATCTAATTGCAGCTCAAAAAAAAACCCACAAAACTTCTAAAAGGAATTGTTTGGAGATGATACAAAGACCAGCTTCTAAATTGAAGAAAAGTAAAGAGTTTGTGAGAAAAGAAATAATGGCTAAAGCCTAACTTGGTTTCATGAAGCATGGAAAAATGCCAAACCAAATTTACATAGGAGACACTAGCAGAAAGGACAAACGCCAATTCTGCAGCATTCTCCCCTCCATGTCCCCCATACAATCACTATTTTCCTTTAAAGTCAATCAGCTCGCTCTGTGTCACCAAGTCATTGCCCTCTCAACTCTGCTGGGTGGGGCAATGTGTATGCATTTCTCACTTTGATTTTTCTGCCCAAATGAACCTTTAAAAGGAAAATTCACCAGCACCAAGACTACACAGTGTCTTAAAAGACTTGTTTAAAACAACAGCAAAACACCATAAGTATGTAAATTAGGTAACTACCTGTTAATTTGCCTTAAATGTCCCAGTGGTGCTACATAAAGCTTGACAGACATAGACAAATTTATCTTTTAAATAGATGGTGCAACTTCTCTATGCATTATTTCAGCCGCTGCACTATCCTATACCACTTTTGCTGAACAACAAAATAGTAGCGAAACTTTTAAAGTTTCTCTGAATCGTGACATCATTTGATGTAACTACTTGCCCAACTTACTCGGGACTGGGCCTAATGTTAAAAGTGAGTTGCATTATGTGCCACTGACCCAGACCATAATTCTGCTCAAGTTGAAATATGAATGATGGAGTAGTTTGGCAGCCACCACCACTCTCTCAATTCAGACATAATTCGTGGCAGAATCTCAAACAGATGGTAACTTATAAATGTCAACTGACTTAAACTTTAGAAATTTTTCATTTAGAAAAGCTTTCCAAAAGCCTTTAAGAACCCTCATGCCTAACCACGAGAGGGTTAAACTTAAGGCTAGTAATTTCTGCAATGTTCATGAAAAAAGGAAAAATTCTCATTAACATTTGCCTTATATCCCAGTGTAGATGTTATACAGTTTCTACAATATTGGACAGGATAGCTGCACTCAAAAAAACCAAAACAAACAACCCACCAAATAAACAAACCAACAAATCAAAACAAAATAACATAGTCATTTACTTCTAATCAATACTTATTGGGAAATACTGGCAATAAAATTCATCAATGGTTTAATGGCAACTCTTCTGAGCTTTTTATGTCATCTTTTCAACTGCAAGGTAGAAAACTGGTTCTTCAGATGTTTTTGGTTATAATAAAACATACACAAATGCCTTCCTGCTATGGAAATACAGAACTAGCTAAGCAGCTGGAGATATCAATTAAAACTATGAGCCTCAACACTTCATTGCAAAGTTGTGTACGTTACAGCAAAAGAATGAAAATGTTAATGGAAAATTGCCTGTGAATAGCAACATGAGATTTTCAATTTTAGCAATTAAATTCCATCTTGTATTGTGCGATCGTACTATGGGATACTGAATATAGAAAAGGAGGGCAGACAATCCCTCATGTGCTCACTAGGAGGTTAAGAAAAAAACAGTGCTGAAGACCTCCAGTACATGTTAAATTACATCCTTGAGTAATTTGCTTTACAATACATTCCAGCTGCAAATGAGAAAGACGGATGCTTTGGTTCACTCAAGGAAGAGCCATGCAACCCGTTTCTCAAGTGCCATCCTGTCACTGCTTGGAAGTAGCTAGCTTGGCTTTGTAAAGCACGTTAAGAACGGCTGCTGGCAATTCTCTCTCAAAGATTGCTTAAGATATTCTACTTTGTGCAAGCTGCCAGCAAAGTCAGGAACCTTAACCAACCTACTGCAAAGAGGAACAAATGCCAGACACATAAATCCAAGTTCTTGTTCTGCCCCATAGACCTTTATCTCTGGCATGTAACTGATCCACTGTTGCATCTGTATATTGTTTTTCTTAATCACACCAGAAAGATGTGACATGCTGAGTTTTTACAGTAACGGAGACAGAGAAAAACTTACCAGACAGTTTTATCCCTTTAATTTGGCATGAAGAAAATGAACAAGAATCAAACCTTATAATGTTTTGATGCTGGCAACAATGTTCTTCAAGCAGTTACCACTCTTCACAGTGCTAACACTTAAATTTATCTTTACTGCATTTGAGGCGGTTGCAAAGATCAAGGACCACACCTACTTCTTGTGGTTTAGGGCTGGGCTGCCCACTAAATCCTGGACAGACGCTCTCTATTAATCCCTCTCCCCTCCCCAAAAGGGGAGAGAAAAGACAATAAGGGAGAGAGACTTTACGGGTTGGAAAATAAAGCAAACAGATTTAATAAAGCAATAATACTAATACTACAGGATAATAATGTAAATAGGAAAATAATGAAATATATACAGATATGTACAATATATACAAAACCAATATAAAATCCTCCCCTAATGACATATACATCACCAGAGGCTCAGCAGACCAAACTCAGCAGCAGTGGGAGCTGATGCAGGAACACACAGATCAGGATCAGAGGCAGACAAACGAGCAGAGTTCTGCTCAGACTTCGGCCATTGCAGGATTGAGAGGGAAGGAAGGGTCCAAGATGGAAGGGTCGAGACCCTCGTGATCCCTCGGCTTCATACCGAGTTTGATGTATGTGGGATGGAATACCTCGTTGGTCAGTTTTGAGTCCACTCCTCCCTGTAGGTGCAGATATGGCATCCATGGTGAGACACTTGGCCTTGTGATTATCACTTGTAGCAGTACACACTATCTAGAAAAACATGCTGCTAGTTTCAGCAAGTTCAGCCACTTCAAATAGACTGAGCTGAAAAGTAAAATCACTAAATAGAAAATTAGTTCTATTTAGCTCAAACCAGGACAAGTTGGCAAAGCGGACTTGTTAAGGTAGCCTGACCAGAAGAGGTAAACCAGAAATGATAAAGAAAAGAGGAAAGGCTGAACAACGTAGTGACTGATGGAATGTAAGCAATGTAAAAGTTCCTGGCACAGGAAGCCTTCTGCTTTTATGAAACTTCTATACTCTCACACACAAATGTGTGTTTCCTAAGGCACTGGTCTCTCTCAGTTGACCATATAACTTGATCACTGAAGCCCTGCCAAAGTTACAATCACATCGTCAACCTGGAGTTCAGTATTTTAATTTAAAATGTCTTCTATCACTTTGTTTTAAAAATGAAACATTTAAGCTTTTCCCTATGTTTAAATATTTGCTTTTTATATCACACTGCTTTATAGCAGTTCTGTATTTTTATGACATCTCATAGTTTCACTAAAACTTACACATGATAATATATGCATTGTAGGCACACATAAATATACAGTGGCATGTGAAATAGTTTGCACATGTGCGTGGCTGTGAGCTTGGGATTTTAGTAGCTTTTCCATTTGCAGTTATTATTCCCTTAAGTCTAACACTAAATAGAAGAAATCAGACAGACAAGTGTTCACTGAGTGAAGATCCTGATTTGACATTTCTGTAAGTACTTTACTGAGTTTGCCAGCGTTTAGCAGCTTTGTTACAGAATATGAAGCTATGTATGTATTGAGCGAGGATGTTGAAACTCAAACTGCACTTTATTTCAATCAATATTTCTTTTTTGAAGCCAGGGACTCTCATGTAGTCCTCATCTGACAGCCTTTGATGTGAACAGGATTAATAAATGTTGACATTTGGGTTCATTACTCTTCCTCTACAAGCATGGACTAGTCAGACACTGACTAATCCCTTCATTCCTTCTATTTGAGCTGCTGCCGTTTCTGTCCTGCTTGCTGCTGCAGTTTTATCTGTGACTTTCAGCGCACCAAAAATACAGGATTAGAAAACCTGACACTAACGAGATGTGTGATGTTATTAAGCACTGGCAGAATCTGTAAAAACCAGAATTAGTATCAGTGACACATTTGTCTTTCTAATGTCTATACAGTAATTCTGAAACTAGCACCATCCTGCTTTCATTTCAGCGTAGAAAAGCCACACATTTTTGGGCTAGATTGCTGCTTTCTCAAATGACCTGCACATGTAGTAACAAACAGTGCACTCTCCAGGAAGCAAGATAAGGAAGGAAAGTTACACAAAGGACACTCTTACTCTTTTGAAGGCCCACGTACTATTCAGCTTGAACCAGATATGCTATCTGGCACACTGAAAGGTGCTGTTACATGGAAGGGTTATCCTGATCCCCTCCACTGGTTCCCCCTCCATCGATTCATTGGCTTGCTCTTCTACTTGCAAAGCCAATGACAGTTTTTGAAGGAAGACTAAAAAACTTACTACACAAGATGTCTTTTCTTTTTCCTTAGGTTATTAAACACATCAAAAGCTCTTCATCTCAAAACATTTCAAATCCATTTTTTATTATAATTTAAAATGCTCTATCACTAACCTGAAAATGTATAAACAATTTACTCAGAAAAAAAGTATCTAAAAGCCAGCAAGGTCTTGGGAATCCTCCTTTCAGAACAGGAACTCAGTAATCCTCTCCCTTAAAAGCTGTTACCTAACTAGACACTATAATCTTCCTGTTGAGATGAAAGCCAGTCATACTATTTAGAATCCTAATCCAAATTCATAATGTATTGCTATTCCAAAAATGGATCCTGACACTTCATGGAGACTTTTTTATTTAAAGCAATAAAATAATTAATCGTGAGGAAATAATTTCAAAAAAATTCAGGACTGAGGAAACCACAATGCAACAGAGTAATCAGAACACAAAAGCGAATGAGGTAGCAGATAATGTACTGAAATGCAAACTAATTCATTTACAGAGCTTAAATATATTTCTTTTTAGATACATTATCAAGTACTGCCCTGGGAAAAATTATTCAATGTATCTAAAACCTATGCAAAAAACACCAAAAAAACTCTTACATGTACTAAAATAACAGCAATTATCCATTTTTTTCTTACATTAATAAACAGCAGCTCTTTGATTTCATCCATTCTTTAGCAGTACAGCTATCTGCAAGATTATCCTCGAATAAGATTATATAAGTAACCCTTAGGTTTCATCAGAAATTCTGATAAATACTTAAGAAGTTAATACACACAATAGCATTTTGGAAAATGACATTAAAAGAGGCAGCACTTTTCTTATGAACAAATGATCTGATGTTAACTGTCTAACTTCCAT
This sequence comes from Mesitornis unicolor, assembly GCF_000695765.1. NCBI lineage: Eukaryota > Metazoa > Chordata > Aves > Mesitornithiformes > Mesitornithidae > Mesitornis > Mesitornis unicolor. The sequence goes on along the minus strand of NW_010161920.1, from coordinate 12,537 downwards.
TTCCGTTTTTCAGCTCTTCCCATAACTTGAGAAAACAAATTGTACAGAAAAGAGTCAGCAAGAGATTCTGGTCAGTCAGTCTAGCTTAACATCAAAGAATATCCACAGCTGTGTTTACAGTTATTCTGCCACATCCTAGTATAGGATGACTGCATGACCTTCCTTCATCCCTTCTACTCCATACCATCTGTCTTGTACACATTCTTGCCATTCTCCAGCAATTCAGAGTTCAAAAGCTTCCAGGCTGAGCCAGAAATTATATCTTGTATTTAACTGTCCTTCATGGAGCCATAATATCCTGTTGCTGTTAGTTCTAAAACTTAGCTACATACTGTGAGAAAAAGTACTTCTTTGATTTATTTTGAACACACTCCTTATGATAATTTCAATTTGATGCCACCAGTTGTCATATTATGAGACAGGGAACAGTGATTCCCTTTCCACCTTCCCTGTATTACTTATGATATCACAGACCTTTCTCATATTCCTCTCTGCCATTTCTTCTCCAGAATGAACAGGTTTAGCCTATTTAGCCGTTTCTCATATGGAAGCCATTCTATCATCTTGCACATTCTTGTTGCTTCCCTCTATACATTGCTAATTCAAGCAAATGTTTTTCAAATAACGACAAGAAGCACACATGGAATTAAAAAAGAAAGCTCAACATGGATTTCTAACATCACAAAAACATTTTCTGTTTTCTTCTCTACTCCTTTCCTAATCATTCCTGATGATATATTTGGTTTCAGGTCACTACTGAGCACTGATCAGACAATAAAAATACCCAACTTGTATTATAAGCTCCAAGATCTCTTTTCTGAATGGTAATAGTTTGTCTAAAGCTTGTTATCAAGTTTGTAAATATAGAATTGCTTTTCCCCATGAATTATTTCACATTCTTCATCCCTGAATTTCATCTATGTCAATTAGAAAGCTGTTAGTTGACTTACTTTCACCAATGGCTTGCATAGATTAGTGGTGGACTAGGACACTCTTTTAGCCAGCAAAGCTCTCAGAGATGAGCCATCTGAACATAATAGTACTGAAAACCATCACCAACCATTCCAGCTGTGAACTACAACAGTGAAAAATGTGAATGAAAGCCATTTCACAGGTCACATCAATGCTGTTGTGTAAAGCCTTTGGGCCCAAACAGCCAACTATTGCCTGCTTGTATTGCCTCCACAGAAATTACTCTGTCACAGCTGAAAGGAAATTATGGAGGTATCTGGAGCACAAAGCACACTTCTTTGAGTACAATAATCCTTTTCCAGTGCTTACTTAGTGTCATGTTTTCCCTTCTATCCAGAATTTCCTCTGTTTCCTCATGTCTCTGTTGCTTTTCATCCTTTCACTGTGCTCCTCTAAGAAGAGTCCGGTTTTATCTTTTTTAAAACCATCAATCCCTTTGGGCAACACTATTGACTAATACATGAGTCAACATTTTTACTATACATACTTTAACATATCTTTTTATCATGGCACACAAAGGACCAAGAACTTAATCACCACACTTACTTCACCTGGAGAAATGAAGACACAATTAAAGCAATTTCAATATGTTCGGAACAATTATTTAAAATACAGAATGCTTAAGGCCCACACAGCCAATGTTTTGCATGAAAGAAAGTCCCAGTAACAAATTTCTAGGTAATTCATTGCAAAACTGAGCCCATCATACTACTCTAATAGTCCCAGATGATCTTGACACTGTAATTTCTTATGCTTAGTAGACAATATTCAACTTCCTTAATGAACACTGAGAAGGAAAGGATCAAGTCACTAATTCTAGTTCTCTACCATAGACAATCACATCATGTAAACTTTTCCCTGAACTTATCAAGCTGTACTCTTTTTTTGCCTTCTCCCATCCACACCACTTCAGGTAGCTGCTCACTGCAGTATCTTTGTCTTTTGACGGGAACACTCTTTTACACAAGCCAAGACTCAGGCTTAAGGGAGTTAAGGGACATTGAAGAATAAGTACAGGCTCATGCATGAATGGCACTACACCCAGATCCAGCTCACTTGAGAAGATTGTGAGAGTCCATGCTGACTACATTTTGTACTTCCATAGGTACACCTTTTAACAGGTCTTAAGCTGGCTGGACTTCTTTGGTGCATCTAAATGAGATGCAGAGAAGTGGTGTTAGGTCAGACAACTCATTTCTACCGCCTCCTCCAGTAACTCCTTTGTGATTCTGATCATTTTAGATGGAAGCACCTACTTGGAAACCTCTACTGTCTTGCAAGAACACTGTAGTAATTCATAAAAAGTATGTTATAATACAGGTTTTTAATCAGTATAAGATATTTAATGCCAGGAACAACAGCATTATTACCACATGCAATCAATATAGATTGAATGGAGGAGAAACATCACCTTTCTCAGTTGCACACTGAGCTGTAAATAGGGGTTGTCATCTGTCTGGAAGTAATCAAGACAGTTCTGATTTGATGAACGTGTACTGACCACAGAAAGGGAAAAATGCCATTGTCCTGACTCTGCACAGAATAAACAAATCTAAATTCTACCAGCAAACAGCCAACGATCTGAATATAGACAGCAGGCAAATGCAGAAATACCCTGCTTCTATTCTGTTTAGACACTTCTCTCAGTAACGTGGTAGAGGAGAATGTGAGGAGAGGATCTCTTCTACAGAGAAAAGACTTCGTACCATTACTGAATGCCCCAATGTGAGATGTTAACAGAGGACCTATAGTGACACTTTTCTTTGCTTTCTGAAAGATGGTATAATTTATGTTGTTCTCAGCTCAAAAAATGACTTTCTATTCTTTATTGCAAAACAAAAATACTCAAAAGGATTGTCACCACATTTGTATAACGCCATGATTTATTATAGTTATTGCACAGTTGTTACAGAGATTGGTTCTGTTTTACTTTTCTGCTTATCTTTACTAAGAACTACAGGATATGTGATTCAGTAGAAACAGCCCTGAGAGAAGTCCTTGCAAGAGCAAAATGTGTCAGAAATATGAAATCACCCTTCCATCATGATGTCATGAAGAAGGCTGCAGACAAGTATCCTCTGTCTATCGCTCAAAATCCTATTGGAAGTTTATGGGACTTTATAGATTTGCACAAAAAATCAATTTATACAGTTTTCCAACATACTTTAATTCCAATATAAATTCAGAGCAAATTTTTTGAGTTATTTAAGAATGCTAGAAAACCCAAACTCCTTCATTTTTCTGTGAAAATTTAAACTACAGCTAGAACTTGGAGTTATCTAAGGCCCTAAAAAGTTACCTACGGAGATTTTGTCCATGAGGATCAAATAGCATAAGCAAAAAGCACTGATAAGAATATATTTTCTCAATGAATAATGTATATCCCATTGCTTCTGTGGCAAATGTATTCCCAACTAAGTACACAAAGCTGTAAGAACTTGCTTATTAACAAAATTCAGTTCCCACTGGATTAGTCCAGTACCTACCAACACAGAAATAACAAGCCAAAGCTCACAAAGTTATGCCACTATTAACCATCTTTAATGAAATCATGGAGGTGCCTAACAATTCATTTTAATAGGTTTATACATATATTCCTATTGTATTATTATGTTATAATAGTATTATTCCTTCTGTGTTCCTCCCTTGGACTCCCTCCTTTGTGACCTTTTCCCTTAATAAAAAAAAAAAAGAAAAACAAAACCAAAAAATTGCTACCTGTTATGTTCTGAATCACATGTTGGTTTTTTTTGGGCTGAGTTGGGTTTTCTTACGATTGACAGCAAGTACACTAAAATTATAGCATGATTTTGTCTACATTCTTTGTGTCTGGTTTTTTAACAAAAGAACCTCTGCATCTTGAAAATATCCACAGGTAAAACATGAATTATAGCTTCTGGGACATAAAGTCCCCATTCAACATTCAGAAAAGGAACTAATACACAAGATATCCAGAGATGATACACTTCAAAACTATCAGAACATGACAAAACCGTTAGTTTGCATCAAAGTCTTCACAGAGTTATAGTCAATGTAATCAGGTTGAAATTGCTTGTACTGTTGGCTTGTCAATATCAATTTAGACCACCCACTGGTTCTTATTTACTTTTTATCATTGATTCTGCAACTTTCCTGCCCATATCATACAGCTAAATTCCTTCTAATATGACAAGACCTTCAGGATTTATAGACATTTCTCAAACTGTAACGAATTGCTATTCTTGTAAGGGTTCCAGCTACAATCCCCATTGGAAAAATGTTACGAGATACACACTATCAAAGTGATCCCTGGCTTCTGATGTAGAAATGAAGACAGGTCATTGCAAGTTAAAATCAAAAAGGGCAGAAATAGTAGTAGAGTGAGGGAATTTATTAAGCCACAGTCATTTATCAGAAAGAAAGAAAGAAAATTAATTAAAAACCTGTAACTGTTCAAAAGTTTTGAAGGTCTGTAAATCCTTAGTTTGATACTGCAGCTAAGAATCCCTATTCAAAAAAATATACATCTGGGATAATCTTGTAAGCAATACTCGGCTTTTTTATCCAGAAACCACATCACTTAGAATCATAAGATAAACTTCAGAAACTCAAATGATTTGGCATCCAAAGTTTGCTTCTTTAAAAAAAAACAAACAACACAAAACAAAAAACCCTAAACAAATAAAAACCAAAGCAAAACAACGAAAAAAACCCCGCGCACACACAAAAACCCCCAAAACCAACAGATTGTACTGTTATGTTCAATATAAGTGAGGAGCATCAATGGGCCTCCATATCAAGAATATACATGACAGGGACACAGACATAGAGTCAACATTTGGATGCTCTAATGAAAAGCAGATCAGGCCTCCTCCACACAGAGTAAGATTGACCACTGCCACAGAAGTGTAATATTTCAATATACGGATAGAACAGGCATATGAATCAAAAGCTCACCAAGACAATGGGTGGGAGGGACCAGATAATAAATAATTATAGTTTTTAGCCTATCAGTAATAAAAATGTAGCTTGTCACATGCCTCATTGTAACCAAAATGCATGGAAAGCACACACTGCCTCTGTAGACCAAGGCCTCAACTTAGAGTGAATATTGTAAAGTATGAAAGGACTAGTGACAGAATTAAGGAATGCAGCTATGGAAGAGAGGACCTTGCATTACAGATCAGATTAGAAAAAGAGCAGCAGCAATCATGAAAATTAAAGACAAGAAGGGACTTAAATGAGGATGTGAGAATCAGAGCAGTGAGTCAGGAAGATACTATTAACAGCAGTGTTTTATAAGGAACCAAAGATAGAGAAGGGGCAGAGAAAAATGGTCTGAGAGGAGGTTACTGTTGTTAAGCATAGAAACAATCAAATTATAGATGAGAGTTTGGAAAGCTTAAACACCACATGCATAGCTTGAAACAATCATCTGAACTGACATGCAGAAAGGGTGATCTTAGCTACCTCAGAGCTCATGGAGAGGAGAAATGGGGTGAGAAAAGTCTGCAAGAAAAAAAGAAAAGTCCAAGTAGAAAATAAGAATTAAGAAACTGGTAAGCTTTGGACAGATTTTACTACATAGATCCAGTCCATTAAACACATACACACATGACTTCACCCACTCCCTGTTTCCAGTACTTCCTTTACTACAGATTTCAAAATTTAAAACCTTCATTCAGGATGCCATTTTAGACTGAACACAACATCACACATCTATCTATATTTTTATCCTTCATTATACAGCACTTGCAAGGTGCAAATTCTGCTAACAGATATTTATCTCTGCGACCACTAAATATTTATGGTTCTCATCAAAAATTTCTAAACTGCAATCAAGAGAACTGTTTGGTGCTATTTATGTAGCACTACTGTGCATTGCCTCTTACAGTGATATTTGAGTTTCCCTGCTTGACATGAGTATCAAGGGCAAGCTACTGTATCAGTTTGGTAGGAAACCACAGAATTTATAGACATTAATATATATAGGGTGCAGTGAATGTTTCAGAGCAGCCTAGTAAAAAATTACTTTGAACTCATATAATTGTTACAAGACTGCAAAACATTTTCCACAGAAAACTCTGCTATGGAGCAGGACAAAACCATACAAATTCAGTTTCAGTCTTCCCATCAGCATTCGAAGCTTGAGCCAAGTCTTTTGATGTAAGACAACACAAAATGAAATCTAGGCATTTAACAGTAAGTTATGAGATAGGGATAAGATGAACTTAATTGATAACATATAAGGTTGTACTAAAGTGTACAACTAAATTGGGCATCAGGGGTAAATAGAGTCCACCAGAACTCTTTAAATATCTTAAACCAAACCTGTTTCAATTATTACTCCTCTGCTACTAATTTTTGTTTTCAGTTTGACTTATTTTAATTTACTTAACTTGACTTTAAAATAAAGACAAGAGAAGGAGTCAGGATATGATCTCTGACCATATTTAGAAATAACTTGCAACATAAAAGTGTAAAAACTTATGTAGGGATAAGCCAGGAGATTTAGGTATGGAATAATTTCTAGTTCAGGTCATTTCATTTCCAATTCTCTTCCCTAAATGACCTAATAATGTCTCTATTTGAAGCTCTTCTGAGCCATTTAAAGAGGTAGCATGATACCAAATTTTAAGTTTTGAAGCTCTGTTCTATTAAGTGCATGCATGAGATGAGTATTTGCAAAAGGTGTAAAACAGTGCAAAAAAATTGAAAACATGAAATGCAATCAGATTTGAAGGTCAAGAAAATTAATTCTGAGAAGAACAGAACCATGACTTGGGGTTATTCAATATTATCACTTTGTTCCACAAAGGCAACAGTTACTAATGCAAATGATTCCTGCTTCCATCTTAAAGTGAAACCTACAGAGAAGGTGTACAACTATACGTGCTCTGGCACATCACACTCTTTAAAATTAGTGGGCTGTAGAGTGAAGCAACTTATGTTTTCACACAAAATGTGTAGCTCACAACCACACAAGTGTACAGTCTTCAGACCAGTTATACTGTGATGCTTTGGATGGAAATTCCCTTAGTGGAAAGAGTTTATCAGGTATGCTCTCAGAACAAATATTCTGGCTTAGATTAATCTAAAAATAAAGAGTACAGTTTGTGCTCTCCAAGACCACTTCACAGTGCAATCTAAAATTCAGTAAATGGGGACTATCAGGAAAGGCCTGATAGGAGCTGAAACATTAATGTCTATGTATTGCAAGCACAGCTGCACCATTGCCTAATCCTGCTGTGAAAGTTCTCTCATTAAACTTCATGAGAAGTTTGAAAACTAAAATGAAAGAACAACTGTAAAATACAAATTGAAAGGCATGTGTCCGGCAAAATACCTTTAACATAAAAAGCAATCTGTAGACAGAAAAGGGGAAAAAAAAAAACCCAAACAAGCTAGAAAAAAGACTTTTCAGTCTTAAATCTCAGGAGTCCTTCAGTGAGAATAAACAGTGCTGTGAAAGCGATGCTCAGCACTGCTCTTCTAATACAAGAATCTGAGACCCTTTTGAACTTTGAGAGTTTAAACAACTGAACTGAACTATATTCTGCCTTCTAGCACCTTGCAGCTACCACTCTTTCTAAAGCAGAGGACACTCCCTGTTTATTTGTGGCTGCAAAGTACCAAAGTGAATGACACAATCGTTCCAACGCACCAAGGTCATGATCTCACAAGGGATCACTTCCCATGGATCAGTTTTCTAATTCTATTTTAGTGCAGATAGCTTTTTTAATGAACTTTGTAAGGTTGGTTAGCTTCTAGGTTTGAAGCATGCACACAAGTCAGTTTAAGCCCAGGCCTTCATTTTAGCCAAAAAAATCTCTCAAACCATCAAATGACCATCATAGCTCACTACTGTATCACCCAATTATATTTCGCCTAACCTCAATATTCAGACAGCAGTTGGGAGACCTTTAAGAGTCTACCATCTGGGACGTAAAGAAAAAAAAATAAAAGGAGACGAGAATAAAGAAAACAGATGCTCCATATTTTTCCTTGAAGCTGCTGTGTGAATAACGCATCAGGGCAGGGCAGGAAAACCTAAACTTCTGAAACTTTCTGAGTGGGCCAGTGATTTCAGTGAACATTTTTCTTTGTGATTCTTCAGCTTTACATATCAGAATAACAGTTTGTAAGATATGTTCTTTACATTCTTGGAGCTTTCATGCAGGAGATTCAGCATCACCTCTAGGAAAAAGTAAATGTGAAATATCTAATTATGCTGCCATGCAGAATGAAAGAACTTGGCAGGAAAACTCTGAAATAACTTTTAGTACACATTGGAAATAAGAGCTGACAAAACATTTCCATTTTTAATGGACATTCTTTCTAATGGAATTTTTTATTCAAATACGACAACTATGTGAAAAAGGACGTGTCTTAAGTCATAACGCTCAGAAGTGACACACAAATAATGTTAACTTTTATTTTAATCCATAAAACCTTTGGTAGGGGGAGAACAAGTAAACCTTCATACAAGTAACTTCAAAATGGCAACTTCAAAATCAGTTTTGTCTTTCTGCACAACTTTAAATGAGAGTAAAATCAGTACTGAAAACCACATGTAGTTTACAAAGGGCCATTTTGTAAACTTTTTCACTAATGTGTCCCCAAAGATGTCATTGTGTTACAACAAATGAGGAAAAAAATTCACTGTGCATACAGAATTTTGAGGCCAACACAAGAAAACCAAAAGTAAAGTCTTGTCTTTCCAGTAAATTAATGTACCAATTTTGATTACACTTTAATAAAGGAGAAATAATTACAGGTCTTATATAGCTTGCTAAAAAGTGTATCTTTCTCAAAATACATGTTTTGTGAATGCAAAAATGAAAATAAAAGAACAGGAAAAACAGACTGAGACTTGAGCAGCAGTAGCAAGTGCTACTTGGACACACACTTTGTTGGAGGGATTCTTTAGTATGAATTCAATAAAGTTATAAATGTCATCTTCCTTTGTGGAATGAGGAAGCCACTCCACTTATTCCAGTTTCACATATTTTTTAAAAAATTAAATAACGAAATATTTTGGTTACATCAAAGGAGAAAAAGATAATCTCTGGGCAACAAACAGACTTAAATAACACATTATATACAGCATTTAGAGCCGTTTGAGAATGTTTTAATGATCTTCCAGGGAATAACTCTTCAAAGTTACCACACAAGTATTCCTTAGGCTGACCTGTCACTAAGAAGGAAAAAAGCATTTATGTGCAGTAGCAGAAGCTATCAAAGATTGAAGTAATTTTTATTTTGTAAAATGACACAGGTGCTTTATAAACAGCTTAGAATATAATAAAGATATAGCAATAATCAGAGTACCCTCCTATGCTGACGAAGAGTTGCTCTAGTTAGGCTGGGCAATATAGTTTCTTCCCTATCATACTTTTAAAATTAAAGATGACTGTACTGCAGTGATTTATTCTGATCCTCATAGAAATTGTAATTATTGTAATAAAGATAACAGCATATAGTTAGCTGAAAATAATTACTAAAATGTAAGTTATTAATTTATAAAAGTGTTATTTAAACAGGACGAGCAATGTTAGCTGCTACGGTTTATATAGTAAATTCTTATGCTGGTTATTATGTCAATGGGACCAAATAAAGGTACTTTGTACATGTAGTGGAAGGAAGTTCAAACTTGACTAAAATAAATCCATTTTTAACACAGCAGTTCTTTCAGCTGAGGCTCCGGTTGATACACTTGACAGCCCTGTACGCTTTCACCCTGACGTACTGTTATTTGGAACAGTTTGTAACATTCCCATTTTGTCTGTGAAAAGACATTTTAATTGAAAAATCATTTGCCCATAAAATTATCATCATCAATTTACATTCCACAAACGGACTGCATTATGACCATAAAACAATTTGTAAGTGGATTCATTCTACCCACTAAATCACTTTACATTATTCTGTGAACAGAATGATTAAAGCAGGTTAGCATTTTGCTGGCAAAGTAATTACGTTGTTATGCATTTCAGCCACACGGATACTTATAATAGCTAGTCCATTTATCTTGGTGACAGAACTTCTATACTAAATGAGCAGAATACTTTTTATTTACTTGATGCAATTCATTCCATTCACAAAACACTTTTAAACTTAGTTTTTCTCATCAGGATGGCTTTATCTATTTATTTATTTAGCTTTCCTGTAGAATAAACATGAACTTGCGTATGAGTAATGATCAGAATTTGTAAGTGAGTTTTAAGAAAAAGTGAAAATAAATTATCTAGTAGAAGTAGGTCAGCTACACAGAACCTATATGTGTCGATCTACACAGTATGACCTAGTGCAACAGACTTCACCTTGGGACTAAATTGTTCTTACTAATGACTTAGAAACGGGAAACGGCAACTCAACACTGAGGGTAACAGCCATGGTGTTTCAATATATCATAAAACAATCAGAACGAACACTTGGTAGTTGGGCTTGTTCCCATGCTGACCATTATTGACCATGTATGTCACTCCCTAACAAGCAGTAAGACATGCATAGGTGCATCACAATCCACAAAATTTTGGCTCCACTCTTCCCAGTGGAGAGAATACTAAAACAAGCAGTGGACACTTACATAAAATCCTGCTGTAGTTTCACTTCTTACATCAGCAACACTTCAGAGCTTGTTCTCCACAAGCTTTTATTTTATTGCTTGATCAGTCACAAGTAACTTAGATAATGAATGTATACAAATCTCTCCAATAATTTTGCACGTGTTCTTCTTAATAATTAAAAGAAGTATGAAAAAGTAAAGATTATGGAAGGATTTAAACTGCTGTAACATTCTGATAGTTTCATTACCAGAAAACATTCCATTCTTAACATATATTAAACTATCAGTCTGTCATACATATTAATAGCAGTTTAAGATTTCATTTACAATTTGCCTAATTCTGTGTATTAAGAACACATTCTGAATAGTTTATCTAGTTCACAGTTTTGCAACTCATTCATTTGATTTCTAAGATAACAACACAATTCTTCAACACAATTTATCATGGTTAAGTTTAATTCAAACATTTTAAGCAGCTTTACTGCCATACACCAAAAGTGTTAAGTGAGCATTTTGTATCTACAAATATTTCACACTTTAATCTTGCATGTTATCAGCTGGGGCATTTTTCTTTTTCAAAATTCTGCCTTTGCCTTGAATTTTGGGTGCAAATAGAGCTATAAATGGAAAATGAAGTTTAAGGGAAATAAAGAATACAAGATTATATGATTCTTATCTCTCACAAAATTTTGACTTGGTCCTGCAATCCTAACACAAGGTCTTCAATGCCTAAGTTGTCCCACTGTGTTCAACTTACCACAAGAATTAAACATACAGATTACAGAGAATTGTGTATTTGACCTCTCTTCCGCTTAAAGGCTTTCTGACGTGATTATATTTCAGCAGGTGAATTTTCCCATTATTGGGAATAGCAAATTTCCCCATTATTGCCAATACAATGTCTACACATTGATAACTCTAAAGACCTAACTATTTAAGTGACATGATTGGTCAGGTTCATGAGGAGGCACAGGCCTTATTGTTATTTTTAATTTTCTTCTTCTTCTTCATAGAAAAGTTGCAAGTTTTAAACAATACCAATTCTCAGGGACCAGTTAAGATCAGAGCTGTCACAAGTACCAAAACTGAATAGACACAGAAAACGAATCATTCTTTCCAATACAAAAAATACTTCTCCGGAGGGAAACTAATGCTCACCACTATTAGCACACAGAAAAGAAACCTGCCCAAATTGTGTCTTCCTTCGTTATAAAGGTATAGTAATTCCTTTTTCTTCTCTAATATTTATCCAATAACATTTAAAATTCTCAAGTCCTCTGAAAATAGGAAAGGTGACTATTTTTTATTTTACATGAAAACTTCATTGTCATATCAACAATTCTAAAACCACTCCCTTTATTGTAAATATTGCACCTGTTCAATAGTTACAGTGTAGATAACATATGAAAAAACCACATATACTGCTCACAAGTGGTCAAATACAGGTGCAAAAGAATCCATCTCTAAATACCTCATTTCAGTGAAGAAAAGCCATACTGGTGACAAAGGAGATTCTACAAAAAAGGTGACTGATATGCAGGAACTTTACCAGTATTCAACCAAACTTTCCACAGCTATAACAAAAGATGTTGCTAACTTATTTTAATATGTTTTCTCTCTTTCTGACTTCCCTTGACTATGCATGTCTGTCTTGGCTAATGCAATGCCATGACTGAGCAGATTCCATGATCAACTGGCAACCACCATTCAATCTGCCCTTTCTGATGGCAGAGGAAAGCATTTGGACCAACAGCTGAGCCACACGTAGGCGATGAATCCTGGTTTAGACATATGTCCAAGTAGCTGCCATTATCATTTTAAATCCTCACATAAATAAGGTGACTAGTTACAGAGAACTTAAAACAGTAATTATTTCTCCAGAAGTCATCAAAATCTGATTATTTAAATATCTGTGCATGCTACTTCACACAGTCATAGCAGTCATACAATTTTCCTTCTACCGTGATTAAATACAACTTACATTTAACAAAAATCACAGAATCACAGAACGTTAGGGA
>NW_010161919.1:0-73855 GCF_000695765.1 Mesitornis unicolor | reverse complement strand
GCGCGGGAGGTGCGCGCCAATGGGCGGAGGCGAGGGCGCGGTATCTGCGCACCGGCGAGACATCGCTCCTGGAGCCCCCCACGCTGCCCCTGCGGCTGTCATGACTTCTGCATAGTAAGACTTTGCTCCGCCGTGACGTCATGCAGTTAATTTCCGAGCATTGTGGCGCTGCCAGTGCAAGGGAGGTTCCTACGCTCCTTCTCGTGTCTGAACCCTTTTTTCAGTATGTTTTGTTCATTTCTACAATTGAGGCTGTGCCGGGGAATGATCCCTTGCTGCTTCTCAGTACCTGGGCTTTCAGCCCCAGCAACCAGGCCTTGGCAAAAGTGGGCTTGGTATTTCCCAGATGACCAAGAAAAACATTTCATGTCCCTGCCATGTGTGAGCTGACTCGTGAGCACCATAAAAATGGACAATTTACATGTCTAATCAAAGAAAATAGTTTTCCAGATGTCTTAGGATCAGCATCTTGAGTACTGGCTGTCACTAATGAATCACAGGATACGTTAGTCTCACTGCAAAATGCCAGCAAGGAGTGTGTAGTACTGGGCTGGCTGATGTACCCGTCTTGGATAGAGAATATTTAGGTGTTTGAGAAAATATTTTCAGATTTAGGTGAATCGTAAAAACACTTTAGAAGTTACAACCGTGGCCTCCTGAACCCAGACTGGTTTCCTGTTGCTCTCAGCCTTGAGTCAGAGCTTGGAGAGTTTGTTTCTGCAAGAAGGAGTTTTGCTGACAGATTCATGTTTGTTGACGTTGCGAAGTGGGAGGTGAAACTTACTCAGTTACAGAAACTAGGCTCTGAGCAAGCCAGGCAGCTTCAGAGATTTGTCACCGTCCTCGGTCCTTCCAGGTAATCTTCAGACTGTTGGCAGTGGGCAATGAAGTAGTAATAATTCCTGGATTAGCCTCATCTTCCCAGGTCTCAGGTGATTCTTTGATCAGTGGAGTGACATACAACCTTATGTGCAAGTGGAACGAATGACATGTTTTTTAAAACTAGAAAAAACTTCTCAGCACAACAGAGATCGCAAGTGTTCAGAATGACTGTTCTCAGCTGGCAGATGGAACAGGTGAAAAATCCAACATCTTTGTTAATGTGAGCAGAGATTGTATTTCAGAAAGGAAAGAAACATCCTTTGGCAGTCACCAAGTGACTTACTGCAGATGGCATGATTAAATTTTCATTACTGGATGTTTTAGAGTCTGCTATGGAATGGAAAACTTAAGAATCAGTAGATAAAGTAGTAGTATCACATAGAAGGGAATAAGACTGCCATTCACCTCCAGCTACATGAAAGTACACCATTCACTACACTCACAGTACACCCACAAGGTGGGAGAAGAGTGTTATTTTCTTCACTTTAGAAACCCAGCACACTGATAAAAAGCTGCCTCTACCATTGCAGGTAGCTAAAAGACCATACTTACTAAGACTTTTTGTCTTGATGCTTTTTCATTAAAGGCAAGAACTGTTGCTGCTTCTCACATAAAGCCAGTAGTAGCAGAGCGGTGGTGGTACAACCGTCACCAGTCCAGTTTTAAGGTATTGAGTGGTAAGGGATTTAATTCACTGGCAACCTCCCTGCTTTTTTGCCTTGTAGTGAGAAGAGTAACATTTATATTTAAAGGATTTATCTTTAATTTTCTTTGTAATTTAATCTTTAATAGTTATGTCAAAACCGAAGTATATGCAAAATTTTCTTCTTCTAAGACTATGTTATATTTTAGGATTTTAAAATACTTACAGATCCAAATGCAAATTCCATTTGTTTTACATAATCCTGTTGCAACTTCTAATAATGATAAGATGGCAGAATACTGTCTATCCTACATGCTATGCAAAAGTAATTTGATGTAGATATAAGGATCTTCAGGATCTGGACATAGCCATCTTGTGGGACCATGTTTACAAAGTCTGGCTTAGCCATACCAAACAACCGTGGTTACATAGAAGCTCTCTTGGCAAACAAGGAAATGTGATTGTACAGCAAAAAAAATCAAATTATAACTTCCTGTAGTTTGTTTATTTTACAGTATGGCACAGGGCAACAGGGAGCAGGTATTCAGTCTCAGTTCCTTATTTGTAAAGGACAGTATTTCCCAGTGCTGGTATCAGCATTGTCAGCTGGAAATGAAGATATGATTTCAAATTTCATACCGTTTTTAATACTTTTGATATTTTAAATATTTCTTCCTAAGCAGTATTAGGTGAATTATCCAAGGCTGCTTATTGCTAATAGTGCAGTGAAGTACTTTTGACAGAACATTAATATTTCCAGAGCTTAGGTATGAAAAGACACAGAGGCACATCCTTTTCTACCAAGTCTGCAAGTCTTTTTTTCAGTTGATAAAAAAAAAAAAGGTGAGTGTATTACTGATGGTACCAGTCAGCTGAATGAATCCTTCATTTTAATTACAGGGGAAACATGGAAAGCAAAATTATTTGTTGCATCCAGTGCTTTATATGATTCACAATGAACTGAGCTTTTGTACTTCTGTATCTGTTGTTCCATACGTTGACATGCCTTTGCAATAAAACCTTTCTTTCCAGAAAAGGTTGTCCTTAAAAGCTATTCCAGCCTAGATTCTCTGATCCATGCTGTTTGTGTGCTGCAGTCTATGAGGAACTGTGAAACTTCTGTCTAGGCTACTGTAAGCCCTGTTGCAGCATTGCTACCTGTCCCCTGCTTCCCCATGCAAAATAACGACTTCTTTTGTTCTTGGAAATGCAATACCTCTTCTTCCTTTAAAAAACACATCTGGGCTGATGGCAATTATGTCATTTCCACAGCCTGTCATCGTAGTGATGCTGATAAGGTTTAGCTGGTGGGGAGTGCAAAGCTTCAGCTTTAGCTCAGGATGGCCCAGCTCTGCAGCTGGGGGTTGTTGAGATCAGATGAAAATTGCCATGAGGTGTAATGAGGCCTCCACCTCAAAATTTTACAAGTGGTTAAAGAAGGTCTGGCTCACACAGTAGTCACTGAACAATTGTAATAAAATGTATTAACATGCCCACATGCAGCAAGGGTTTGCTCCCTATATTTTTTTCTTTCTCTTTTTTATTTGTTGTTTCCAAATCTCAGCTGCAAATGTAAAAGCAGAAGCCTGGAATAACATCAGGTTTACTCTAGCAGGCAAAGTCTGAAATCATAGATTTGGCTGTATGTTTTTAATCTGGGCATATGGTCTCTGCACAACACAAAAGAACCCTTTCTTCTTGAGATTTCAGGTTAGCTTTTACAATTCAAGGTGAATTTTACATTGAAGATAATATTTTAGTGTTGCATTCCTTGGTATTTCCCTAATCGCTTGACTGAGGCAATGTAGTGCAAAACATATATATAAAATAAGGTACACATCTGTGAATTACAGGAGTGGGTAATGACTTGGGAATCTATGAATTATTTGCACCATCAGAAATTACAAATGCACTTGTCCTCCTTTTTCTTCTCCCAGGTGCTGTGCTCTCTTTTGCTTGCCATGACTCCTGCCAAGCATGGTGCCAGATCATCAACGTATCTGAATCCCGCTCTTCTCTCCTCACCTCTATGGACGAGACTCTCAATAAAACAAACTGGAGCTTTTCCACACCTGCTGGAAGCAAATACCGCCTCTATGTTGGCTTGGCTTTGGCAATAGGTTCCAGTATCTTTATTGGTTCTAGTTTCATACTGAAGAAGAAAGGACTTTTGAAACTGGCAGACAAAGGAGTGCCCCGAGCTGGTAAGCAGTGGTGCCTCTTGTAACTTGGCGAAATCAAGGTTCAAATCACTGATCACACATTTAAAGTCATTGTAGCTGAAATCCATCATACCTTTAGCAGTGATCAGAAGTCCTGTCTTGGCTAGGGATGGAAATACAGTATTAATTTTCTGTGTGTGATTACAGAGACTGGGATTTCAGAATTCCTAGGGCTATGGGAGCAGCAGTGGGTATTAAATCTAGTAAGTTGGTGATATTTCCTCCCTGGCAGCAGTTAGATACCAAATAAAATTGTCCTTTGATCTTACTCTTCAAAATGCCTTTATTTCTCTTCCCCCCCCCCCATTCGAGATAGAACCTTAAAATGGTAACTCAATTTATGTTTTTAAAAAGAAAAAAACAAACACCAAAACCAAAACAAAGCAAGAAGTACAGTGAGCTGTAGAAAGGATACTTATTACCAAAGTTTCTACAGTTAGTACCACTATTCTTTCATCAAAGTCAACAGAAGAAGAGCTAGAAGACCCATTGGACCCATTCTCTTTGCATGGAATTAGATATATAGCATTAGCAGTTTTTCTTTTGTTTGCTGTGTTTATTGCAATACACTGTTCCAGAGAATTTGGTTATTTGAAACAAATATGTTACTGAATGTTCCATATACTTATATTTTATGTAAAAAAGTTAATGCATGCAGTGACATTTTCCTTTCTAATTTCTCCAAATTCAAAGTGTAATCAGTTCAAATGCAGCTGACTGTGTATGAATATATTGAATCTGACCTGGGAAAGCACTTTGTAGCATTTAAGCTCACCAGCAATCTTCATGGACATTTTACTTTTGCTTGCTACTTTCCCTTTAGTCAAATATCATTTTTCAGAAGTCCAAATCACAAAGTAGTAGAGTGATTAATAAAGATGTCAGTCAAAATCAGTTCTTCATGTTGCATTCAGATAACATGCTCTTTCAGTACTTTGCAGGACTAGAGGCAAATGTTGAAGCTGTAGTTTGGTTTATTACAGTAAGGTGATCTTCTTCTAAGATTAGATTATTTTTCTGCTTTCAGGACAGGGTGGATATTCTTATTTGAAGGAATGGCTTTGGTGGGCTGGATTGCTATCAAGTAAGTAACTTCTTTCCTCCCAGCCTATATGTAAATACTACATAAAGCAGATTGCTTTAAATAGATTTATTCCCTGATTTTTCACTCCCTTCACTTAAAAGAAATGCCTTTGCCATCACCTTTGTGACAGAAGTCATTCTGATAGCTCATCTCTCAAAGACTGCGTGTGCCCTTTGGAGCTCTTCGCAGAACAACAACCTTTTCTTTAATATCCAGTCAAAAGCAATGGGATTGATACTGTCCAGTTTCTAGGACTACCTAGGGAAAATTATTTCACTTTCTTCAGCCTTTATTATGTCCAAAGGAGATTAAGATAATTTTGAAAGGAATATTTGCATGTATAGTGTAGGAAAAAAATAATTTTTTTATATTTCCTATCATAGCTGTCATACAAAATATTTGTAGTAGAATGTCTATTATTCCCCCCCTTCAACCTGATTCAAATGTTCTTTCTTCTTCAGTGGGACTAGGAGAAGCTGTAAACTTTGCTGCCTATGCCTTTGCGCCTGCAACCCTGGTTACCCCCTTGGGTGCACTGAGTGTTCTCATAAGGTTGGTACAAACAGGGAGCAAATCTTGACAAATGAACTATTCACTGTGTTAGGAAAAAATCCTACCTTGGGCTGAAAGTAGAGAATTTAAATATGAGAACTCAAAAGCAATATATGGACAAAAAAATTGCTGTTTGTTCCATGGTGTAAAGATCCCTGGCTTATTTAGAACTGAATTTTCTGGGCAGAGGGAATGAGAAGTCTTGTTATAAAGACTAATATATGCTTTCCCAACAACCTTCCACCTATATTATAAAGTATTACTTATCAGCATATACCAAGTCTACTGCTGATGCACAGTGGGAGAAGGCTGCAATTCATCTACTCCTAGAGAACTGAAGCTTTCTTAAAAAGTCTTATTCTGTTGTTCAGCTGTGGCAAAATGTTAAAAGTAAATACAGTATTTCCTCATTAAAATATTTTCCCAAATTTATTTTTTTTTCTTTTTTTTTTTGTAGGAGCATAATTTCTTATTAAGGCACACTTAGTAAGCATTTTGGGTTTGGTCTTTTCCAACTCCTTCTGAAAAGGAGGCAAAGGAAATTTTAGCTTTTTTAATATCCACAATTAGAATTTGTGGTTCTTTTGAGAGACGAATGCCCTTCAAACACCCATTATTTCTTATGTATGAAGAAATTAATAATTTCCCAGTACTTAAGCATATACATTAATGTGACTATCACAGAAGCGGAAAAGACATGGATTATGCTTACAACAGACATTCTGGGAAATAAGTTATTAGCTAAATGGAATTACTGTAATTTAAATGTAAAACTCTTATTTTTAAGACCTGAGTATGCTATATGAAACATTGTATTTAAAACCAACCTGGGACACGTATTTTTTACACTAATCTAACTGCTGTAAATGCAGCCTTTCCATCATAGCAAAACCAGTGTAACTCTGGCACCTACAGATGTGCTGGGATCAACATGTAGGTAGCTGCAGACTAACTGCCTGCCTGGCTGCTGCTTCTCAAAACAGCCTGAGTTTTAACTTTCTCTCCTTTGATGTGGATAGCAATCTTTCCAATTTTCACGAAACAGAGAGGTTGTGAGAACTTCATGTCAGTGAGCTTGTTACCCTCATGTGAAAAGATAGTTGTGATTTTATCAGCAGCTTGAGAAACTATTTATGAGTGTGTCCACACACTGTTAAGCCTGTGTCTGTGCTTAAGGTTATGCTCTAGCTGGCTAGCTGTGTGTCCTGTGACGTGGCCTTAGTTAGGCCATGTTATTATCTTTAGGTTAAATCTTGCACCCCTTGGAGACCCTGGGGTCAGTCCTCTTAGGAGGGTGAGACGTGCCTTTTCTGTGTTTTTGGGGGAGTCCTGGCAAGCCAGGCAGAAACTGTGCCTGGGTGGGAGAGCCCAGGGAAGGATGGGAAGGAACATTTTCCAAAATATGCTAACTCCCCTAAAATGTGACCTGATCTTCTTGGTCCTGACGAACCTTCCTGCAAAACTCCTTAAAATATGGTTTCCCATATATCCAAAATCAAAAGAGGTTTTGAATTACTGTCATGTTACACAGAGAGATTGTGAATGTCTCGCGTGGCTGGTGGACTGAACCTTTTCTTTATATTTTGCGAAACAGTGCTATATTGTCATCCTATTTTTTAAATGAGAAGCTGAATATTCATGGAAAGCTGGGCTGTGTACTGAGCATTTTGGGGTCAACAGTCATGGTTATTCATGCCCCTGAGGAGGAGGAAGTCACCTCACTAGATGAGATGGAAAGAAAGCTGCAAGATCCAGGTCTGTATGCAATTGCAATGAACTTGTGCTACGGTTCATAGGGAAGTGTTTGGGACACCAAGTAACTTTTAGCATATACTGGGATGTAGTCTGATATTTTATCTCATGCACTTTACTCTCCTTTCCTCTCTTTTACAGCATTTGTTACATTTGCTGTTCTCATAACAGTTGTTGCCCTCATGTTGATTTTTATCATGGCTCCAAGGAGAGGTCAAACAAATATACTGATCTACATTTTAATTTGCTCACTCATTGGTGCCTTCTCAGTCTCATCCGTGAAAGGCCTGGGCATTGCCATTAAACAAATGCTGGAGTGGAAGCCAGTTTATCGACATCCATTGGTTTACATTTTGGTGGGCGTCTTAGTGCTGTCAGTCAGCACTCAGATCAACTATCTCAACAAAGCGTTGGACGTGTTCAGTACATCTCTAGTGACACCTATTTATTACGTGTGTTTCACCACAACGGTTGTGACATGCTCCATCATCCTGTTCAAGGAGTGGAATAGTATGGACCTGGGTGATATCATTGGAACCCTGAGTGGATTCTGCAGTATCATCATAGGCATTTTTCTATTGCACGCTTTCAAAAATACTAGTATCACCTGGAGTCAGTTGATGTCTACTGTTGCCAAAGAACCGTCATTACCACACTGTGAATATGAAATCTGTCATACTTTACTGGAGAGCATGGAAGACCCAGCTTTAGCATATGAGGAGGACAACGTTTTATTCAGTCAATGAAACTCTCAAGCAGTATTCATTATTGAATTGTCATGAATTGCAGACTCGGGCGACCTGTGTCTACCAGAATGCCTTTTTTCCTGCATTCCTCTGGAAAACCATCTGTAAGGCCAGTTAAGTGTGGGCCACTCCTCTGTGCCAGCTGTTAGTAGTAATGAATGAAAATGTTCAATAATTAACATGACAGACAGAAACCTTAGGGTGATAGTATGTCAGGCAATGAACAACCTTGTCCTTTTTTAATGCAGCATCTCGTATAGGAGAATTTTAGCAGAAAAGAATGATCTTTGTAGGCTATGTTTACAAAATGCAATTTTCCCACCATGATGAAAGATAATCCTTGCTGAAGTGATAAGCACTCTGCTGTTATCTTAGTGATGGCCTTAATATTTCAGACTTTCTTTATATTTTTATAACTTAGTGCCAAACAAACTTATAGATAGTCTATCTGAAGGGTATTCATTGGAGATATAAAATGAAGAAAATATTGTTTAAACCTTTAGCTTTTAATATAAAATTTTATGCAAGTTTGGGTTTTGGTTTTGGTTGGTTTTTTTTTTTCATTTTTGGTGATATACCAATGAATCTTGAATAGAAATTGTCATGATTTAGTGCTGGACAGGCCACTAAATACTGGAGAGACGCTCTCTATTAACCTCTCTCCCCTAACCCCTCTTCCTGCCTTAGGAGGGGAAGAGAAGAAGGGAGAGAGACTTATGTGTTGGAAAAGAAAACTAACAGATTTAATGAAACAATAATACTAATACTTCAGGATAATAATCTAAGTAGAAAAAATTACTAAATACTTAAAAAGATGTACAAATATATATATTTGTATATATCCCCCTTCCCCAGTGACAATTATGTCACCAGAGGCTCTGCAGAGCAGGGCACTGGAAAAGTCCCAGACTGGACCGACCAGCAGGATTCAGGAACTGGATTCAGGAATACACGGGTCATGATCGGAGGCAGACAAACTAGCAGGATTCTGTTCAAACTTCGGCCATTGCAGAATACAGAAGAAGAGAAGAGCAAGAGAGCGAGACCCTCGTGATCTCTCAGCTTTATACTGAGTATAATGTTTGTGGAATGGAACACCTAGTTGGTCAGTTTCGGGTCCTGTCCGCTCCTCCCCACAGATGCTGATTCAGCACCCATGGTGTGACAATGGCCTTGCCATGTTTACATAACATACAAGTTTTATCACTTGTAGACGTGAACA
Source organism: Mesitornis unicolor (assembly GCF_000695765.1). Taxonomy (NCBI): domain Eukaryota; kingdom Metazoa; phylum Chordata; class Aves; order Mesitornithiformes; family Mesitornithidae; genus Mesitornis; species Mesitornis unicolor. The sequence goes on along the minus strand of NW_010161919.1, from coordinate 64,752 downwards.
CTGTCTGGAAGAAACATGACGTTAGTTTCAGAAAGTACAACCACTTAGAAGAGACTGAGCTGAAAAGTAAAATCTCTAATTAGAAAATTAGTTCTATTTAGCTCAAACTAGGATAGAAGTCACCAAAAACTTCATGAAATGTGGTTCTTGGTAACCATTCTCCTTCAAAATCCGTTTTTTAACAGCAGAGTCTTAGCTCTTCTACCTTAGGAGTCCTGAATGAATTGCAATTCCCTGGATATTCATGTACCTTTTTATTTCAAAACTATGAACAAGTTACATTTTAACAAAAAACAAATTCATTAGAGGCCTGAATACAGTTGCTGCCGCCTTAAAAAAATTATACAAGATAAAAGAAGAAATTATTCAAAGGCAAAAAAAACCTAGAATGTGTATTTAAGAATTTCCATTCTGTTTTATACTACTTAGAGGCTTAAGAAGGGGCTTCACTTATTTCTTTACTTCTTCCTAATATTGCCATTTATTAATCAAAACCCATTTAATAATTTCTCGTTTTCCAGAAGGGTATCATTGTTTCTTAACAGCAAAACAGTTGTGTTATTCCATTATAAAAGCAAAATCCATTTTCCAACTCATGAACTATTTCTAAAAATAAAGGAAGGGCTATAAACAAGGGGTGAGAAACATCAAAACATCTTTTGGTTTAGTTTGGCCATTTCATCTTTTCTAAAAATGAGTATTCACCTCTATTAGATATTTAGCTATTAATCTATCACAGGCCTTGAAGATTAGCATCTGTACCACAGTATGGTCCTCAGTTGTGGTCACAGATCTGTATCTCACAAAAACAGCTTGCACAGTCCATGGTTTACTCATTATAATTCCCTTTGTTGCCACTTTGTGAGCAAGAAAGGAGCTTCAGCAATCAGATGTGTGGTTCATGATAAACTCATAAGAAAGGCATTATTTCCAGTTCTTGGGATTTTAAGTGTGAGTCCAGAACCTTTGCCAGAGGATACTAGTATTTCAACATTAAAAATTTATTTTAACAGCTGATTTATATGGCAAGCAGAACCTCTTCATGAAGCAGGCTGTACATTCTCTAATGTGCAGAGTGTAGTAAAAGTGGACACTTTGGCTGGGTAGTGAATTGTTCCACAAAAAAACCCTCATCATTTAGCTGTAAGAACAAAAGTGTTGCTACTGATATTTCATACATTTGTGTTGTGTAATCTTTAAGTACTTCCTTTTTGAAAGACATTCATGAAACATCTCACTTGTTAATAATTTTAATGATGCTTTAGAAGCTATCAAGACTAGAAAGTAACATTAAGGTACTAGCTTAAAGTTATTTCTAAATTACAAACATCCTTTTTTTCACTTGCATAGGTTTTTAGTTTTCATACCTACAGGAAGAGGTAGAAATTGTATTAATCACCTGCACCTTATTTCTAAACCTTCATTTTTACAATGAAGAGCTTATCTGAAAAATGTGATACTGAAAAGTGTGTTCGGTTCTTCTGCTCACAGTACTTTATAAGGATTACAGGTAATCTTGCCAATGTAAAGAGAAGCCCAGAAGACTGTCATTAGGAAATGGCTATTCAGGTTATCACCTGTGATTACCTAATTTAAGGAGTACACTCAATAGTGCTGGAGATGGCAGCAATCTTACCCAAGCAAAAGAGACATTGTTATAAAATATGTTCTCACCTTGAAAATACAATGACAGTGTATACAGCTTTGGAATATTTTTCAGCTTTCCAAATGATAACACTTGCAGCAAATCTTTGCTGTTAAAATGCATGTGTTAAAAAAAGGTTTGAAGAAGAAAATATGTCAACAGTTTCATTACTTCTTGGGTAGTGTGTGCAGAGAGTACTTTGACTTTATCAGACAAATTCAAGCTACAAAATCTTTATTGTTAAAATCAGATAATACAAATAATAAAGAGACTAAAGATAGAGTTTTCATTACAGTTTGCCCTTAACAAAAACTCAGAGATCCTTTTGCATAGCTGGTGGCCCCTCTATTTGCTTATACAGTCATCGCAGTGGTGTGACCAAATAGGTTATTTGTATGAAAAAGCATCTAGCCCAATTCTTGAATAGATGCGTGTTGGCATTTCTTAAAAATATGTGGTAATACTTTCTTTGAGAAGGATCTGGAGTCTTTTTATACCAAGTCCAAGCTCTTTTTATACCAACTTCTGGCAATCAGTTAACTTGTACCAAGCAAAAATTTTATGTTTTCTACTGGACCTGCATATCTGCTTTTATACATAAATAACATATACTAGGAAAGTAATCTTATTTTCTTACAATGTCAGGAAACCAAATTTAATGCTTATTTTCATGGAGTACAGTCACTTCTGTTAAGAAGTAAATTATTGATTATCTTTTTGTATAAAAAAACCTTGTTATAAGAGGTGTTATTTTTGAAAATGTTTATATTTGTTAATTTGAAATAATTCTAAATTTTACTGAAATTATGCTAATATTTATCTTGTAATAAATTTTTCATTGATTATGTACTAAATGATTTGGTTTTTTTTTAAACAAGGGATAAAAAGGAGTGTAATTCATATTTCTGCTAAGCATTTAAATGATATCTGATAGATCCAAAGTGAATAATCTTGGTTTTAGCAGTTGCTCCTATGCACACATAAGTGGATTCTAGGTGAAGGTCTGGCTAATGTCCTTGCAATTCATGTGCATCTGCCCTGATCATGACCTTCTTTTAGTAGCTTTGACTTTTACTAGTTTTTTCTACATGAAGTAAGATTTTTCTACTTCCCTAGAAAAGCCACATGTGAAACTACTATATATTTACCTTGAGCTAAAAATTCTGTAACATTATGATGGAACTGCAGGGAAGAGCAGGAGGAGATCAAGAGGTTTTAACTTCTCTTGAAGAATTACCCAGTTTGGGCAGATTTGTTATGTTTACCTTGGTGTTCTGTAGAAAGCATTATTGAAAAAATTTAATGCTGATGCTTAGAAGTCCAAAGACATGGATTTAGAAGGACAAAAATAATGGGTAAGTGAAAATGCCTTCTTTTCTAAACTAGGGAAGAAAACCCAAAGCTGATGTATTAGGAATCTCTTTCTCATGGCCTCAATGGAGAGTATTTCAGTGAGTTGTCAGGTTTTCTAGGCAGTGAAATGAAGGATATTATCTAAAGATTTTGAAGTGTTTTGGAAAGTAGGGGGAATAGAACAAAGAAAACCTTAGAGGCAATGTATTGCTAACCAAATTATGGCTTTTAAGTGCTGATACAAACCAAGTCTTGGCAGCTACTTGTTACTACCATACCTCAGGACAAATAAATGGGCAATTAAATTCAATATATAGCTGTGCTGATTAAACATAGGTAGGTCAAGAAAACTTGAGTAGATTAAATAATCTACATGGAATTTTGAAGGAAGTACAGAAGTTATTAGTTTCTATAGAAACATGTTATACTATTGTCCTTTACCTGCTTTCCCAGCCACTCTTAAAACAGCATTTAAAATATTTTCATCCCAAAGAGTACTGATTCAAAACTTCAACCTCTTTACTCATCACAGTTGCATCCTGGAACTATAAAGAGAATTATATACTCCTAGAAAAGGCCATTCTCTAACTGTTTAAATTCCAGCAAAACAAAACTGACAAGCATGTTAGAAAATGCTTTAGCAAAGTGGGTTTCCCGTAGCTGACTCCTTTCTGACAGGTTTTAAAGTGGTGCCAAGGTTCAGAACAAGACGGGAAGGCTGAGCGGGAGCCAGGCTGGTGGTGCGTGAGGGAGGAGTGGTGGTGGTGGTGTGCGTTAACGGGTCTGCAGGGCCTCCCTGGTTGTGAAACTTTATGATGGAGCGGAAAGTTGGTCTGAAAACCTAGAGATAAATGTCATGAGACCTGTATACACTAGTAATTGACCCACATCATTCATCAGAAGTACTTTTCATGAGAGAAGTAATTTCAATTCCTGAAAATACTTTCCAGTTTGTCATGTGGCTTTTTTATAAAAAAGATATGTATCCTAAGCAGCTGGTGCACAGAAGCTGGGAATTCTGCCTTTTTTCCTCCCCTTCATAATACTGACCCACTGCAAATTTTCTGCTGTTTTATCAGGAAACTTCAGCTGAATTTTTACAAATGCTAAGCACTCATACAGCCTTTGAGCAGACATTCCCTGTATAGAGGTGTTACAGTATCTCCTTTTAACCTTTACTGCTCTTCCAAGACTCTCTTCTATTACACAGAGGTTTTAAAAAGAGCAGCTAACAGTCACCCATTTGCCCACATCTGCCTCTTCATGATCAATGACATTGGTGGCATTCACTGTTCACCCATATTAGTACTTTAATTTTTGCCTATTTGAATGTGGTTAGTGTTTGTGCTAAACTCAGAGACACAGTGAGGACTAGGGCAGCCTACTTAGTCTTTATTTCTGGGTGTAGCTGTTATGGTAAGTAAATACACTGTAGATACCTGACCTTTGTCCTGTAGACCTTTCTTGCTGCTGATTAAGCACACGTTTCACTGACTCTGAAGCCTGTTCTGGTGCTTTTTAATTTATTTACAGTCAGCCTGATCATAGCAGCTGTTAAATTTATCTGCGTCAGAGTGTTAATAACAGCCTACTCATAATTTTCCCGAAGCAGCCTACAGAAAGATTATATAGAGAAACTGAAGCCTGGTAGGCAGGTGTTATTGGCTCCATGTGTTAGATTGACATGTTTCAAGGATGGATGCATATTCACTGTCCAATAACTCAGTGAAATGGGCATGAGCATGGGACATAAACCTGATGGAGCTGCTTTTTACTTCACAGTACTGTAGCATATTACATATTAACTTGCAATAATAAAGGTAGCAAAACCAATTTTACAAGACCTATTAAAAAAGATGCCTTGTACATTATTCAAAGTCCCCATGTACTTTTACATTGCAGAGACAGTTTGAATTTGTAGCACATTATCTGCTGGAAAGCCTTGTACTTCTCGGGCCTGGGCATAAATTGTGGTGAGCTCAATATCTGTTTTGTCTACAAAGTGCTATAGAACTAAATATTATTATGTATTTACCTATAATAATTCACAATGCAATCACATATTTTAAAGAAACTATTTATTTGTAATGATCTATTTTATATTAAACAATTTTGAACTTCATCTGTCTTTTCTTCTTTATGATGTATTTCTATTGACCACAATTAAGATTTAAATTGGAAAGTGAATAATAACATAAGAAGTAGGGTTATAGTCATTGTCCATGTTAGGTATCACAGGATCCATCTGAGCTAGCTGAACAAAATTCAAAGTACTTTGTTTTACTCTCTGGTTCCAGCTTTAACTTGTTCATTAATCAGTCTGGGCACTTGCAAGAGAAGGACTAAAGCAAGCATGGGCGTTTGAGTAGGCAGCAGCAGGCAAGGAATGGGAGACAATATTGGAAAATTGTGGGAGAAGTTTGGATAACATAATCCTTACTCTCCTTCTTTCACACAGAATTGGTAGAGAAGATGCCTTGACCTGCAATGCAGGTTTAAAATGCTTCAGGGTTGCTCAGCCTTTCCAGCTGCTCAGATGTGACATGGGAGCTGCTAAACAACAAATGCTCCCTTTGTTCCCTTTGCTCACCTTCATTCACAGCAGTGGGTATGGACACATGCATGGGTGCTGCACTGGCAGCTGTCCCTTCCGAAACACTGCTCTGTTTCTTCAGTGCTGAACGCTTTGCAGTGCAAAAGGGCTTGCCTCTAACCAAGACCTAGCTAGGGCTTTCTCAGAGGTTCTTCCATCATTTTTGCTGCTGCCAATTGGTATTACCTAATGCATGAGTCACATTAAGTACCAAATAATTTAATGATTTTGTTACAGGAATTAGTGTATCTCTGACCAAAAGAATAAATAAAACTGTCTATGAGGAGAGTAAGCTTGGTCACTTGTTTCCAGACAGGAGATTTTTAAAACAAAGCCTTGAGAGTCCTGAACCAGTGTCCTGAGGTATCTTTCTCAAATAAGTAAAAATAAGGCCAAGCCCAAACAGTGGCTTCAATATGTAGGATACTGATACTGTGATTTAAATAGAGACTGCTGTAAAAGGCAGAGGTTTTCTGTATCAGTTACATTATTGACATGCTTAATGCTAACCTTTCACTAAATATATTGGTGTAAAATCTCTGATTATCCCATCTCTGTTATATCTGTGAGGGTCTCCATTAACTCTGCAAAAGTAGGACATCCTTCAGGTTTCTGAAAAGAAAAGCAGAGGATAAATTTAGATTAGCAGAGTGGTCAATTATAGTACCAGACTGCATAAGATGGTTACAAGTACATGTGAGCTACCACTTAAAAATTCTATTTTATTTTATTAATACAGAAGAAAAGGTCAAGTTTATCATATGAGGGAAAATACCTGTTCTTCATGACATGAGCTGTATGAGCACAGCCACTTTTCCACGCATTTCTAAAATTTCTTTATGTTTATTTCAGCTTTGGACCAGAATTCCTGTAGGATTTCTGCCCTGCAACAGCTCACTGTAAAGCACTACCTCTCAGGAAACCACAATATGGAATGTTTCCTGGACTGTTGAAAAAGGCTCTTCACTGTTGTATCGTTTGATGTATTGCAGCTCAGCATGGGACAAACTCTTGGTTGATGGCAGACAGGAGAAGAGAGAAATTCTTCCCTATCCTCTCTGGGCAGGCTGGCATCTGGATGGATGTTTGCAGTGATGCACTTTAGATTTCAGTCTCTTAAGCTTTTTTTTTTTCACTCAGGGTCTAAAACTTCATACAGAGTTAAAAGATGGGCAAGAAAGGCGAGGCAGGATAAAGGTGACAATGGTAGCAACAAGGTTCCCCAGTGTATGCCTGACCATTATCTTGAAAACATTGCACACAAAGCTCTTCTGAAAGTAATTTTTATCTAAAATTAAAGATTAATTTCTTGTAGATGCTAGAGAAGGAGGGATCTCAAGGGATTACTCAGACAGAGAAGTTGATGAAATCAATGTTTTGATTCCAATATGGAAATAAATAGGTGCTGGAGAAATGGAGAAAGAGCATCAAGTACCAAATTGGAGTGGAGAGGGTGAAAGGGGTGCAGCCTAGGAACTGTAATGACACAGAGAGGTACTGATGTACACCTGAAAAGTGTGGTTTAAAATCCACACTTAGTGGGCATACCCACTTAGTATAAGAATGTGTTACAGTTATAATTCAGAGCAGAGATAGAGAAAGCTACATATGATACAGAGGTGTGAAAATGATACTACATTTGACACAGTAAAGAAGCGAGACAACAGTGGCATACTCAAAACCAGGAGTGGTCTAGTCCTGTTGTACTGATGATCTGCTTTATATTAGATTTATTAGATGCAACAGTCAGAAAAAAAGAGAGGCTCATAAACCTAGGTGTGATTTGTGAAAAGCTTAGTGAGAGATACTGAGGATGACACAGATGAGAAACAAGGATTTAGTGCCTCGATTTTTAAGGTTGCTTTTAGATCCACATTACAAATTGATGATAAAGTGAAGTAATATGACAGGGAAAAAAGGGCTACAAACCTCATGCCAGCAGCTGTACATGACTTTGTACACAGCATATGATGCCAAATGTGGTCGGTAAAGTCGGTTACCCTGAGAAATGTCATGGACAACTTCAGAATTTGACCTACTTTCAAAAGGCATTTTGCCTTCTGTGAAAACTTCCCACATCAGTACACCTAAAAGTGAACCAAAAGATTTAGGACAAAACAAAAACCCCAAACCCACAAGCAATTTAACAAAATTACAAGAACAGAAATCACTCCTGATAATTTATGTAATGAAAAATGCATGAAAATACAGGCAACCTGAGCTGAATGAAGAGATAAAACCAAAAAAGCCCATTTTCAACTAATGTAACTCTACTCTCTTTTAAGTCAGCTAAGAAGTCAGCTAAAGTCCATGAAACTGAGACAAATATGCATCTGGCTAATGGGGACTTACCAAGCATCCACATTTCAGTCAAAACCTAATTTTAGCCACAGAGACTTTCTGTTGAAAAGCATACTTGTCCAATATAGGCAATATTTGAAAAATGGGAAGAACTAAAGCTTAGTTAGGTAGCATGAGTAAAAAGTCATACTCCCTAAATCACATCAGCAGTTTTAGGGAAGCACAGTATGTTGAGCATTCACCTAATCAACTTACCAAAGGACCAGACATCTGATTTGCTGCTATATTTTTTGAAATGAAAGACTTCAGGAGATGACCATTTGACTGGAAACTTGGCACCTGAAGAGCCAATATATTCGTCATCAATGACATACCTAAAGCATAACAGGAAACAGCATATATTTGAATGATAGTTAAAGGGAAAGAAGTTCTGGCAAAATTTCCACAGACGTTTTATAATTCTATTTAAAATACAGTGTCAATTTAAAAACAAGAGAATGGTATCACTGATTTAATATAAAATGCATACAAATACCCACACTGAAAGCTATGCACTCAAAGATTGTTCTGTTTAAATGAACGATTTGAATTGTTCATTAGAAGATTGTTGAAATAAAATATTTTAATACCATTAGTAAGACTGACGAGATGGTTATTATTGTTGTCTTCTGGGTATATATTGCTAGGACCCATCCCTTCACCATTGGCAGGAAAACCAGCAGCAATAAATAACTATTTTCTTTTTTTAAGAGTCCACCTTTTCAGTCACGTGTTGTACCCAAACACTACTGGTAGAGGACTACACTTTGTAACTGCCCAACTTCACAGATATAATTTCTGGCACATTGTTATAGAAGCAGTGCAGAAAGGTTCATCACATACAAGGCAGCAGCTCTTGCATGTGCACTGCAGTTTTCTTCGCCCAAGTTTGTAGAAGCTGACCACACAGATGAAAGGAATTTATGTGACCAATGTAGGCACATAATATAGCGCAATATTTCAGAGGGCTACTAGACTGACCCCTACTTCTGTGCACGTTTTCCCAGTATTAGCTCTCCTAAGCAGACACCAGATGTGCACTACACATTTGTTCTCATGGAAGGCATAATGCATTGGCACCTTTTAAGAGGTCACATTGAGAGAAATCATCGCTTTGTCTTCCTTTATTATTTTGGTGAAGGCAATAAGAGGTTATTCGATAAGGAACATAGGAAATAACAGTACAAGGTAACCAGTAGTGGCAGTTGTATGAGCTCTGAATAATTAGATTGTGTTCTGCCACCTCTCCATTGTCTCCCCAGGAGAGTGAGTGTCTGTCCTAGGGCCACACCACTGGTCTCCACTTTTTGGCAACAGTGAGCCATTCAGGTCCATTATTCTCAGGCTGGACCCTGACAGCCCCTTGGTCTCTTACTGTGTTTTCTGGTGCATTTGGATGAGTCCAGACTCCTGATACTGACTTTACCCTTTCGGGGAGCACTGTAACCAGCGGGCACTGCCATGGTATAGGACAACCTTTTGAAAACCAAGTATTTAGTTATGAACTGCTGGGGTGTTGTAATCCTTAGGTTAGAAATAGGAGTCAAAATCAAAGGGAAAAGTAAGCAGCATGGCTGTGCTGATCTAATGACTTGCAGCCACAAGGTGACTGTCACCACCACCTCCTGCTCAGAGCCACACACTGCTTGTCTGCCTCCAGAGTGACCAAATTCAGTCTACTAATCCAGCAGAAAAAAAACAGACAGTAAAACACAGAAGTGGAGAGCTTTGTGCTGGGCTCGCAAGGGGAAAGAAGGAAGGAGTGAGACAACCCCTTTGGGTAGCAGTTGGTCATTCATTCAGTTATAAAATATAGCACATCCTCTGGGGGAAGACTGCGAGGCCAGAGCTACATTTCTCTGTCCTCTGCTTGTCAGAGTGCGTTATGCTCTCTTTTCTCATCTTTGGGTGGCCCTCTCACTAAGCAGAAAAACCACTTTCCTAGTAGAGCAGCGCACGTCACACTTCCTGCCTGCCCGTCCACCCTGCTTCCTGCCTGACCTACTCAGACGCTGCCACCTCTAAAGGTCAGCACCAGCATCTAGATCTGTCCCTAGGGACTTTCTGCCCTCCTCTCATCTCAGAAAAGTTTGGGAACTTGATTCTTCAATCTTCTGGCAGACCTGTGCACCCTGGGCATTTCTTTGTCCATAAACACTCCTGAAGTTTGCCTGGCACTTTGTTTACCTGTCTTACACTCACCAATAGCCAGAGGAGGACACGACATCCTGTTCATGGTACAACAGTTAAACAACATTATAATTTTCATCAGAATTCAAAAATTGACTGCAGTGGGATTTCCCAAATCAATGAAACAAGCGATGAGGTTAACTCAAGGTCATGCTGTGGCTGACTGAGAATAGGTACTCACGACACGTGCGTCAATGGCCTCATACCTTGCCATGCCAAAGTCGGATACTTTGACGATGTGCTCAGCATTGACTAAACAGTTTCTTGCAGCCTGGGGAAAATGAGAAATATGTATGAAATCTGTGCTAAAGCATGTTAAGAAAAATACAACAGCTGATTATTTTTGTTTCAGCTCATATTGGTTATATTCTAAAAGGAAGATGAGTGTCTTCCTCAAAAAATATATGTGAATTTCTGGCTCTAAGTCAGTGAACTTATTTTGCTAGTGTGTAGTTACACATACATACCATATGTCTGCATAAATGGTTGTAGAATGAGTTGCAATATTTTTACATATTCCTACACAGTGAAAGAAATTTTAGGCTGCAGAGTCCAGTTATCCAAGCAGATATTTTCCTGAACACTAGCATTAGGACACTCAGAGTGAATTCTAAAAAAACATTTTGTGACTTTTTCTTTGCAGAAGTCAGGAACTCCTTGTAAATTTTCAAAATTTTGCATTTCTTCAGGCAGCTAAGGAGAAGAGCAGGAAGATTTCCTCTCTGCATCCTGATGTGAGCATTAAAAAAAAAGCAGAGAGTAAAGAAACAAGCTCCTCTCATATAATTCCCTGTCTATGAAGAGTAGTGCAGAAAAGCCACCCATATATCCCAGCATCAAGATAAGGCAGTAGGGAGCAGAAAAAATGTGTGTCCTATAAAATGCAGTGGCACATTTTATACTGCAAATATTTGTCAAGAACCTCAGAAAACCTATTGTACTTACTAAATCACGGTGAATAAAGCTATTTCTTTCCAGGTATTCCATCCCTTCGCACACATCCTGGCACATGCTCAGCAGCATGTCTCTGCTGAGTTTCCCTCGCCTTTGCCGAAGGTAATTGAGCAGGCAGCCATTTTCCATGAATTCAGTAACAACATAGAGAGGCTTGTGATGTGTGCACACTCCGTAAAGCTGGACCAGCTTCGGGTGGGAGAGTTTCCTGTTTAATATTCACAGTTTAGACAGGTTATCATTTTTCTTTGGCGGGTAACTAGACCTTTAATTCTCATGATGGCTTTGAAATACACTTTTAGTACTTGATAAACAGTATTCAGTTTATCAACTGGCCTCAGATTTGTCCCACTAACACATTTCTGCCTCCAATTTCCTCCAAAAAGTGCACTCTTTTAATTCATAATTGTTCATCAACTATATAAATGCAGTGAATTCAAAGCTTGATTTGGACGATGTGAAATGGAAAGGTGTAGTTGTACCTGGCTTTCAGGCAGGGGATGTGACCCTGCAAAGGGTTCTTCTTTTCTTGGGCTGTGCCAAGATCCAGTCTGGATACTTTCCTAATTTACAAAATTAGCAGAAATGGTAATATAGTTTCTCAAAAGTTTTAGTTAGTTACGAGTCTACCAGTGGTCCTAGAGGCACTGAATTATGGGTGAAAGGATTGTTGTAAGAGAACATTTCTTCATCATCATATTTACTCCCCATTCAACTCCACAGCACAAAGCAGTGCACGCTCTAACTAAAGAGTCTGGTGATGGGCACAGTGACTACTCGTGTTAGTCCAATTCAAACCTTTATATCAGTCTTTATGTCCTGCACATCCACCATTCCCATCAAACTGGTTTGTCTGTTTGTTTCAAATGGAATTAAGTTATACTTATTTCTTGGTCATCTCAATGTCAACTGTGAGATATAATAGCTTTTGTACTCACATCATCACTTTGGCCTCCTCAATGAAATCATCTTCAGACATTGCACCCTCATTGATTGCTTTGATGGCAACCTTGATGGTGGCTTTCCATTTACCCAGCTGAACGACTCCAAACTGCCCACGCCCAAGTTCTTTCATGAATGTCAGTTCAGATGGGTTCAGTTCCCATTCCTCTATAAAAGTAACCCAATGTGTTACAACAGTCAGGTCAGCTTTCCTAAGCCATGCTCCAGAAGACATGCCTTGCTACTTGGAGTTAATGCATGCAGCAAAACATCACTATTGTTCATCTGCTATAGCATGAGTTTTAAATACCTGAAAAATTCCACATGCTCATCTATGCTTATATGTGAATGCTATTTTACAGCTTACAGAATGTGATTAGTGTTTAAATTGCTTAATGTAAGAATGTCTGAGGCTTGAAGATAACACAAATTATTAGCTTTGTATCAGAGTTTTTGGCATTATCATCTGTGATGTTGAACTCTCAACCAGTTCTGGTTGGATAGTATTGCTACAGAAATAGCTACTGTCTGCTTCTATTGTAATAACCACAATAGTTCTGCTCTTCAGAAATTTTAAGCCTTGAGATTAAAGGGAACATCCCTTGAGATTAAAGGGAACATCCCTTGAGATTAAAGGGAACAGGAAAGATACATGATTCTGGAGGTTCCTATCATCAGCCGGATTATATTGGAAAGAGAAGGTTTAGGGGGGACCTTATTACCATGTACCAGTACATAAAGGGTGGCTACCAAGAAGATGGAGACTCCCTTGGTCCAGTTTTGGTCCCCGCTGGGGTAATGGAGCCAAGTTGCTTCAGGAGAGATTCCAATTGAGCACTAGAAAAAATTTTTTTACCATGAGATCACTCAGACATTGGAACAATTTCCCAAGGGAAGTGGTGAATTCCCCTACATTGGTCAGTTTTAAAAGTCATCTTGACAGGGTGCTGACTCATCTCATTTAAACTAAACTTTCACCTTGAGAGGTTGGACTAGATGATCCCTGTGGTCTCTTCCAACCTGGTATTCTATGATTCTATGATTGATATGAACTTCCTGATCTATATACACAAAACTGGCGTTTATTACTTGTTTTCTAATGCTGTATAAGTATTCATTCTTATTTCAAAAACTTGCAGAATGACAAGGAAAATCTTCTCCATAAATAATAATTTCAATTTCCTAAGCATTTCAATAAATGAAATAGCCTTTGAAAAGCTATTAAATGTGTATTTGAGTCCCAGGCCTGCTTTGAAAAGTCCAGATAGCTCTGAAATGCACTGGTGGCTTTATCAGAAACACAACAGTCACTGAACAGAAGGACTTGAGTCAGGTGTCTCATTTGGTACTGATGCCTTATGAGGAAAAGAATGTCTGTTTCTGGTGAATATGAAGCTATTTATGTGTTTCCTATTACTGGGAATTTTCACAGATACAACTTAATTATTAGCTGATGAATGAAATCTAAATTCTTGCCTAAGCAGATACCTAAACTTCCACCAAAAGAATAAAAAAAATTACCATAACTAAATCCTGCTGTTGCTGGTGAACAACATCCAGCTGACCCAACTGGATGTCGGAGACGAGTGATAAGACCTGTAGGGGACAAAGCAAGAACATTCTGTTGATCAATTACTCCATTTTAAAGTACACTATATCATACCTCTTCTCAAACAAAAACATTTGGAACCTGATGTACTTATCTTATATCTTAAAATTACTTTTGCTAACAGCTTGTTCAGAAAAAACACTACAGTGAGAAGAAATGAAGGAAGATTATTCAGTAGAACCCTGACTACAGAAGTATCTATACTTTAATACAATCAAAAGAAGTTATACTCTTTCTTTTTTGTTTGATGTAGTAATCTTCAACAAATGAGTACTATAGTACTATATCACCCATCTAAGCAGTCTCCCCCAGCATGATTTTTTGGGATTGTTTCCCATTGTAAGAAATATTTTTGTGTCTCTCATTAATTTTCTTTGAATTCATGAGACAACAGTACCAGTGGGTACATCCCTCACCAAGGACTCCCTGTGTTCATTCATTCATCCCACTGTTGCTTTCAGGTCCTTTTCCACTTCATGTGTTTCCTACAATCCTCCTCTCTCCAGCAAAAGGCTCTGTCCATTCCTGTATCTTCCTTACTCACTAGTACGAGGAATTTCTGTGTGTTTTCTCATCTCCACTTGTTCAGGATAAAACCATTTTATATTGAATTAAAATGATGGGCAAAACCAAGGTGAAGGGCATTTTATAATGCTAAAAATTATAAAGGGTTGCTGTCAGCCAACAGTTAGAGGTGGCTAACTCTGGTAAGCTGCAAACCAGTGTTAGAGAGTCCCTGTGCTCCCTAATTCTGCCTTTGATTGTTTTTTGGGGTGGGATTTTTTGCCAAAATTGGTAGAATGCTGCCTGCTGATGCACAGCATAGCTCCTGCTTTTCTTTAATTGTATGCATGCAAGCCCTTGTTGTAGACAAGGAAATAATTTAATACAAATCCCATTCAGCCAAATAGGAACCAAGAGAATACAGAGCAGGTAAATACATTTGGCTTCTAACTTTGTAAAATTCATTTAATACATGTAGATGAGTTTGATAGTTTCACTTCCCACATGGCATATGCACATTACAGCTATGACTGTGGCAGAAAGGATCATGGCATATTTGAATTCATTAACAACTGGAAAATTTGTCTCTTTCCAATCTCTCAAAGTTCTGAGGAGCTTCAAATCATTGGTTGTAAAACCTTATCAGCTTGCGTGTGTTACCTGCAGCATTGTGTTGATGATACTTGATGAGTTCAGGAACAGATGAAAAGAGATATTTTTCTGCTACATAATATTGTCCCACGTGGTTTTTCTTAATTTGATAATGTCGAATATCTCCACTGTGACTTCTGAAATCAACAAAGGATTGCAATTTTCAGTGAAAAATTTTTATACCATAAATCTGAAAAATTTCACTTTGAAAGAAAGCACAGAATAATTTGAAAACTTGGGGTACAATTCTCAACTTAAAATGGCTATGTGCAGCTGGGATAGTGTTTCAGGAAAAAAAAAAAAGACTCCTTGAGTGGCTCTCTCTCAACTTTGGGAGATACTGCACAATATTTTTATTCCACGAGTATCTTTGCATCCATAAGAAATAGCCATAGTATTTAAGAGATGTTCCTCCTAATTCAGCACTTACTTGAATCTAAGCTTTTAAATTTAAAATGCTCTTCTTTGCCTGAGTTTCCCCCCAAAAGCTAATAACATATTCATGTATACTGTGAGATTACATTTTCTTTTCTGCTTCTCAAAAGGGTCCTCATTGGAGCTTTTATTTAATAGATATGTTTTTCTGTATTTCTCCACATTATCTGTCTGTCTTGCTTTCTGTACATTTTGCTGCCTATCTACCACTGCATTCTGCGACATTCAAAATGAAGAACTTAGATTTGAATTTCAGGATGGAGGTGGTTGCTGAAGGTCGGTACCCAACTGCAAACGTGAGCCTGTACTTAGGCAGGAAGGGCTCACCCCACTTTCCAAGGAGAGGACAAAGGGAGGAAGAGTGTGGTGGTAGCAGTGATGCCTTTCCTTTCTCCTCTCACCTCTGGGTTTCTCTAAGAAGAAGAGAAGGAAAGCAGCCACCACTGATGCAGGAGGATGTAGGAGGGCTGAAGGAGGAGGATATAAGGCAGCTTGAGAAGAGACAAGTCAGCACTGTAGGTGATGTGGACTACTGATGTGAGGGAAAAACGAATCCTGTGGCAGTCCTCTGGCAAAAGAAGTAAGACTGCACAGTGAAGAGGTGAGATAGTTGTAGGAGGAAAACAGTAGAAGTTTGGGGACAACAGAGTCTGGGATGAACTTACACAGAGCCTGCAGAGAAGGGAAGCAGTTTGGTGTGGAAAGGGGAAGCAGTTCAGTAGGGTGGCCAAAGGCTGCGGTGGTGTGGCATGTCAGCCAGGACACTTGGTATAGAAGGAGAAGCAAGATGTAAATGCAAAGCCTTACTGCCCGCATTACATGGGTAGGATGCATGGCTTTCACAGCAGACTTTTTGAGGATTTCAGTAAGTGCAGTTAATCTTGTCTTGGCAGGACATTTGCACGCTGACTCTCAGATCCATTGTGCACCATCAGCATTTCTGCACATAGGGTAATTAACTCTGCATCAACAGCACCCCAGTGGTTCCCTGCTCCTATGCTCTGCATGTCCAACCTACCCACTTATCCCAAGGCGTTTGGGGAAAACTATTCCATCACCTCTTGATTCAAATCCTAACCATTCAGAGCAACTCACCCTTTAGCCTGTGAATACATGGACAGTGTAAGAAGTCCCTGTTGGCTTGAATCCCTGACAACAAATGAGCCTTCTTTGGACTGAAAAGAAATCCAAGTAGAGTTATTTTCTGCTTTTGAGCTTGAATAATCCTCCCTTGAGATAGGACTTGCAGCTGATTATGAAATTCTGTGGAATACCTATGACTACTTGGGAGGAAGATAACACAGTGGAGAATGGGAATCATTAGCCGGGTAAACAGCAGAGCAAAATTAACCAAGGGAAAATACTAAGTGCCAGGCAATTTCTTGGAGTTAAATAATTTAGGTGAATTCTACTTTTCAGTGTGAAGTAGTGAAAATGCTTTGATCTGTTAAAAAATCAAACTGTGCAAATCACCAGAGTGAAATACTGTAAAACAGTTCTATCTGAGATGTTCTTCTCTGGTCTCTCTTGTCCAAGCCCTGTCTTAGCCCTCTAGCAAAGACCTAATGAGTTTAACTGAATTCAGCATTTTGGGAACTGATGGGGGTAGAATGCAATATGTATTTTTTTGCTCTGTACATAAGGAAGATTGAAGGGGTTTCTTAAGCTCTGCTAACCTTTCTAACTTACTCACTCTTGGGTTTCAGTCTTCAATGGTTCATACAAAAGGCAAACACAGTAAACTGCATCATTTATCTAGCGTGGAAAATCTACACAGAATTTGCTGGGGCTACAGCTTAAAACTGTGAAGTCTGGATAGTCTGCACTGTACGCTTACCCCAGAAAGTCTTTTTATTTTAGAGTACTCTCCTTTTTACTGCATACCAAACAGATTTGGATTTGACTGCAGTAACAATCTTGGTGCTGGTAGACCAAGTCTAGTCTGGTAGACCTTTCTAGGTATCATTAGCTCTTTGTATAAGCTGAGTTACCTTCTGGCGCAAGAGATGTTCTGCCTGGCTTCTGTTTATGTTTTTGCAGTACCACCTGCAACAAGGAGATAACCTATCCTTTAATTTCAGCCAGTAAAAATTTATGTTTGCTCTGTTTTACAAAAGTAATCCATCTTAATAGTTGCACTAATCCCAGTCCAAAAACCCAAATAGAAGTATTGTTGTATATAAGCATGTCTTAATTTGGAATGACTTTATTAGACCACTGTAAATATGTCAACTCTTGCCCCATTCACTCTGATTATATATGAGCTCATAAAAAAGAAAACCCAGGAAACTGTTATGCCAGACTGTGGTGAAATTTAGAGTCCTGGTCACTGCTTCAAGCTTCTCTTTTGTAGAATTTTGCAGAAATTTTCTCTCCAGTAAATTGGGTTGAAGTAATTGGAATCAGCTTCTAATCAATTAATTACATGTTCACAACAGAAAGAGATCAGAATATAGAAACAGTATGTAGTAAGCCTACAGAAATAGGAAACATCTGGATTCTGACATTCTGATTTATGCCAGTGACTTACTGAAGTACTGGGTGTCTGTGATTTCATGTTACACTTTCTGAGCAAATAGTTCCAAATCAAAATGGTTACTTTATTCTAAGAGCAATGTTTTATAAAAAAATAAAGCTTTCAATGCTATTCATGTCTAATAAAGACTGACGGATCAAGCACTAAAATGTATCACTCCAATTCATTTTTATAAAAGAAAGCATGATTATAATTTTCAGGGGTACTTACTCATATGTTTCTAAATTAGTTTTCTTGTTCTCAGTAACATAGTTGCTGGGAATTAGACCTTCATTCCTGAAATGAAATATTAAGTATAGTTTAGATGGAATATTAGGAAAAAAAATCTTCACTGAAAGGGTTATCAAGCATTGTAATGGGCTGCACAGGGAGGCAGTACAGTCACCCTCTTGGAGGTATTTAAAAGACGTGTAGATATGGTGCTTAGAAACATGGTTTAGTGGTGGACTTGGCAGTGCTAGGTTAATGGCAGGACTCGATGATCTTAAAAGTCTTTTCCAACCTAAACAATTCAATTATTCTAAGATTCTGTTATAGTATGGAAAAGCATTTAAAAATATTTAAAAACAAAATCTAAATCAAAAGGAGACAGTTACTATATAACATGTAACTATTCCCAGCATGACAGTACAAGATACACTGAAGAAAATGCAAAGGAGAAAAAGGAACAACATGGAGCAAACATAAATGTGGAAAGGATCCTAATGGAAGTTATCTCTCTCTCTAAAATGTCCGGGAATTTTGAATCAGGGATTTTGTTTCAAGCACATGTTTTAATAGTCTCTATGGTCTTTATGAAGTGATTACATATATACACTGCGTTGTAAAGCACTTGAAGTATGGAAACCTGGATCTGCACATGGCTCGGTGGCCCTTATGCCACTCAGGAAATTACTGAGGCTAGAGATCGACTCTGAATTCCCAACAGATTCTAAGTTGCCCATCCATTTCTCGGCACCAAATGGTGCTGAAAGTCTGCCTGGTCAATTCGTGTTCCTCGTACATAGCTGAACACTCTTCAAACCTGCCCGTAAGTCATTGCATGTCTCATTTTATCTACCTGCTTTCACAGGGGTTGTTTTAGGTTTTTTTTTAATTATTATTATTTATGTGTAAGGAAATTGAAATAGATGCTCACTCTCTTACCCATGCTGGTCTCTTGCCTTCCACCAGTGGGGATCGTACTGTTCAAGGACAATGTATTCTTCTGACTTCTTGAGTGGTAAATCTGAGGGTCCTCTAGCATAAAAGTCATAGAGTGCAATAACTCGGAGGTTTTTTGTGTAGTCTTCCAAGGCCTCAGCAGGTAGAGGAGGTAATGGCTTGTTCTTGAACTGCAATTGCCTCTTACGCCAGTGAAAAATAAAATGTGTCCTTCATAATTAGTCCTTTTTCCCTACTATTGCTTGCTTAATTTCCCTGCTATTATACCGTATACTCAGTAGCTATAAGTAACTTACTGTAGTCATTACTTCCCCTTGTAAAGCTCTATCACCACATCACTTGTAAAACAGCAAGACTTACGTTTGAGTAGTTTGATGTAGAAGCCAAAATGACAATGGAAAGTACAGTGAATAATAAACAGGCCAACTACCAAATCGGGTGACCACTACATGGTATGAATGCTAGGACAACTGCTCAGCTGGTGTAAAAGCAGAGCAGCATTGAAATCAGTGGATTTACAAAGTCTGAAAATTTGGTCATTTATCTGGAGAATTAACACAAATGACACTGCAGACTTTCTCAGCAAATTGGAAGGAATATAATAATTTTATTTTTCATCAAGTTAGATTCTAGCTTTACACTTGGTTATGCTTTGGAAGCTCAGATTATTCAACTTCAACCTAGTAAAACTGAGGTGGATGTTCCAAATCTCAGCTGAGCAAGGTGAGCTCGCATCTGTCCAGCAGGGCAGTCCCACCCCTGCCGCCTCCATCACCCAAACCCAGAAGTGAGAGAAGAAACCAGCTTGTCCATGTCAGAGAGAAAAGCTTGGGACAGCTCATTGTGACCCTGTATTTACATCAGAATGAATCTTCAGATACCTTTACTCTATAATTCTTATGCAATGAAGCACCTTACATACTCAAGAGCTAGTTACTCTTCTGCTTATTCTGGTACTGAGCCGACATATGGCACATCACCTCAGTTCCTTCTTTTCACCTGCCAAAACGTTACTTACCCTGCACTTCCAAGCTGATGCATAGGAAACATCTTGTTGTGAGGCTGAGTACTGGGTCTTAAGTCCAGGATCAGGCTCCAGGTTCATTTTTGTTCTCATTGCTCTGAATTTTAAAAACATGAAGTGTTTATGTGAATACATATCTATAAATATTCACAGAAAAATATTCATTCATGGAGATATATATGTCTTCCTTCATATTAGGGATATGCAGGGTACAGCTTCTTTAAACTTCTGTACAATTAACAATTGTACCAAAAACAGGGATTTTGAAAACGTCTTTTTTGTAAATAGTTTGGTCATCCTAGCTGCTGAAAAGCTTAAGCATTTCACATACCTTTTTTGCACTGTGCAGCAGCAGCAGCAGCAGAAAACAGACTGGATGGTGTGATCTGTGAACAAGAACATTTCCCATTTTTGCAGTGTTTCTGTTTGTTTGTTTACAAAACTTACAGAATTAAGGACTACTGTATCTGCTTAGGCCCATTATTGACTGTCTTGCTGTGAGATATCTAGTAAATCATTAGGGCTGAATTTGCATGCACCAAAGGCAGCACACCTTTCCTGCCGCCCCAACTCTTTGTTCCCTTTGTTCCCATTGTCTCCCTTACAATGTCTTAGCAATTATGAGGCCATTTGATGAGTCAAGTTAGCTCACTAAATCAGAAAGAAAAAAAAAGACCTTGTCAGCCAGATCAATACCGATCTGACTGACCATACCACCCTGTGCAAGCTCTAACCAGTGCAATAAAGAGGATGAGAACTTCATCAGGGAGAGGAGGTGGAGAGCTGTCCCCTTCAACAATTACATAATTTTTAGGTCATTCAAGCCAAATACAAAACCACACTTGCACGACAAGCTTTTATTTATTGTGATGTTTATTAAAGGAGACACACTACAGTCAATTTGTTGAATTAATACTTATTTTCCCGTTACTGTTGCAGCCATTAATACAATATATGCATTAACCCAGGTTTAAATGCTACCAAAGATGTGCTTTACACTTATGTGCCAAGTGGTTGATAATCCTGAGAAAAAATATATTGGACACTTCATCACATACTTTATACATTTATAGAGAAATCTAGTATATCTTGTACGAGTAGCAGAGAGGATATGGTATTAAATAGGTCAGAAGGCATTATGAAGCTTTGAACAAGATAAATAAATGGTTGACATCCGCTCTGGTCCACTTCTACTCAGACTGAGACCTACTTTCCCCAGGTTGTGTTCCCACATCAGTTTAAGCCAAGCTGTGGCAACTGTGGTCCCATCCCCTTTCTCTCGACACTGCTGCTCATCTCAAGTGGAGTGAGACAGAATGCTAAACCAGTGGAGAATCGCCCACTGCTGGGTCGGCTCCCTGGAGCATCTCACTGTCATGCATCGCTGGCAGGCAGATGGGAGGGCAGAAGCAGCAGCAGGCCAGGCTCGGGCTCTTGGGTGTGATGTAGGCTCTCTTAGGAAGCATAAGAGCCAGGCATGCACAACCAAGGCTCCAGTCATATTCAGCTGCACTGACAGGAAGTAAACTTTACATCCCACTCCAATGAGTCTTGAGTTTTCTCTGTCAGAGAGGTCATAGTACAAAAAGAGGCCTCAGAAAGTTATTTGAAATAGAATATCCAAGATCTTGGTATTTTGTTGTTTTATCTTTCACAAGGTATGTCTTTCTCCCACCAGTGTGCTCCATTTTATTTGTTTTTCTCTCATGGTGTTTTTGGCTTGTTGATCCTAATGACTTAATCCAGCCTGGGATAAATAGGATGTCCTTTCTGGTGTTCTGTAAGACTTTCTGCAAATGCCTGTTACCAGCACTTCAGCCAAGTGTGGTGAGAGTACGCATCCTAACACTTGAAACATTAAGCAACCTTACTACATGATGAAAATGTAATTATTTTCTCTATGAAGGTACCTGATTTACCTAATTTAGCAAATATTGCACTAATAAAAGAAAGGAGAATGTCAGATGTCAGAAAGATAGGTTCTTAGCTGGAAAAGGAAGAGACCTGTCTCATACATGTTTTGGTTAGAGTATTTATCTTGAAAGTCATGGTGTAATTTCCCTTAGACTGTTGCATCCTGTGAAGAAGGTACCATGTGGGAAGCTGGTGAACCTACATTAATCAGAAGACACTATCAACTGTTTGTTAAAAGTTTCCACTGACAGCTATGCAAAATGCAGCGATTACAAATACTGAAGCCAGCTGACAGTGACAATTTTCTTTAAAGAAACCAGGCTGAAAAGATAAGGGCAACGCAATTTATTTGCTGCATAATTTTCCAGTGTACATTAAACTGTCCTTCAGTTGCTGAAGTTTGCCTGAACATTTTACTACAGGGTTGAGATTATGTATGTTCTAGGTAAGAATAAGCTTGGAATGAAAATAACTTTTAAAAAGTCAGCTGGGAATTATGTCTGGTTTATTATTATTGCTTTTTTGTTCCCTAAAACCCCCCATAAATTCAAGAGTAAAGGAATGTCTCTAAAGCAGTATTAATTAGTGCCTTGGAAGCATACTGCATAGCAGCGTAGTCTTGCGGGTACTGCTTTTTGAAGAAGTTATGGTTATTTCATTAGAAAAAGGGTTGCTTAAATACATTAAATACATTATTCCTCATTAGACAACTTGTTCTCCTTATAGAATGCTTACCAGAAATATTTAGAAGCAGCACTCTAGAGTTTCAATGTGACGTAAAAATGATCTTCTAATACAATTCTAAAGATTTAACTGTTAGCACAGAAGTCTCTTTTGCCATCAGTGAATTTCAGATGTGTTCTGTTGATGGATGCTTTTCATGTTTGACCCTTCCTTTACTGTGCTAAAAGCAATTAGCAATAAATGAATGTATGTGATGTTTTTAAGATATCACAAGCATATATGATATTAAGTATTTTAGTCTCTTGTCCTGTCCATAAAACCACAGAAAAGGTACACGTTAAAGCTTTAATTTCAGTGCTTCCTGGGACACATGCTTCATTTGGTGAGTGATTTTTCGAAGGCTAGAGTGTCTAACCAAATAAAAATGACAAAATACGACCAAGTTGTGCAGGCTAAAAGTTAAGGCTCAGGTTAGACTAAGGCCATGGTCCAGATAAGCCTATGTTGAACAGAATTTCTGGGTCCTGAGGTGGAGCACAAACTTTGCACAGTTCCGCAAAGTTTGCTTCTCCTCATTCTCCTTCTTGGAGCATTTACAGTGTCAAATCATGGTCTATCAATCCAGCAGATATTTATCTTCTGGAAGAAGACCATTCCCAGCTCTTTGAAAACAAACTTGTCTTTACACATCTGTTCTTGGCAACCTCAACACTTCCGAAATTCTTTTGTCCATGTGTTACTCCTAGAGCACTTCTGACATGAATTCAGTAGAATTTAATACAAGTGTAAATTAATGCAGTGCAAACTGTTAATTTCAGTTCAGAAATTTGCCAAGTCTGCCAGGAAACAGTTCTGAAGAGCTAATTCCTGCTTTAGTTAAATTGACTTAAGTCAGGAAGTTTCGACCTGATGGATTGGAATTTCAGCATCTCAGGCAAAGACCTTAGTATTGATGTATACATTTTACATCTTCTCTAGTCATTGGTAAGCTTTTTACACACTACTTTTTCTCCTCTTGATTAAAATAATATTTTTTTTAATTTCATAACTCACTACAGAGAGGTCCAAATCTGCTTTGCGATACGATTTTGGAAAGACTTGGCCAACACTGCAGATGGTGAAAGCTCTGATACACTGAATGAATTATTTGATTAAATTGGTTCATGACTTGACCTTCTGCTAGCGGCTGAGGAAGATGTTTACACGGAAGGCTGCCTTCAGGTGCCACAGCAGTGCTCACTGCAGTGCTACAGGAAGCCTACATTTCCTGCCTGAAGCTTCTCACAGCTTCACACACCCTCCTGTGACTCAGGCTCTTCCTTCCTTTCTCTTTTCTTCAATTCAACAGCCATCAAACAAACAAAGAAATTAATAATAATTTTTTAAACCCTGCATTTTAATGCAAAAAATGCTATACATTAAAATTCAAATAAGAATTTGAAAATAGATTCTTCGCATTTACTCACTGTTTTAAACATTTATTCTTCATTTTCCTTTCTGCTACACCCTCACTCAAGTCACTTAAATAAATGGAACAATTCTGTCTGATTTACTTCAATTTTGGACCAAAGACCTTTTCTTAAGCAAACACTCTGGTTTTGTCAAAGGGTGTTAGAGACACATATGTATTAGCAGGCCTTGACCCCCTGGTTCCATTGTTAGGAACCACATTGAAGAGTTCATAAATTAAAAATTAATCAGCAATGGGATCAGTGAGACTTGTGCTTCAGCAAGGAAATCACTTTTTGGATTCCATATTTTGAAGAGAACAGAGACACCAATAAGACTTACTGTATTATGAATGACAGCCTGCTTGGACAGGACACAGGAAAGAAATACAGGCTAACAGAAAGAACAATCCCATTATTTTTAATAGGAAAATATTTTTTAAGTCTGTTAAAATACTTATGGACTCATCATTATTTTCGGGCCCCACTTCTCTGTTTCCTCCATAACCAAAAATTTTCCCCAAACCTCCAGAAAAAGTGGTCAAATCTTGCTTCTTTTAAATCCACAGGAAGGAAGGTTATTCCAGCATCCACTAGACCTCTCAGCCCACATTTCCCTGAGTTCTATCAAAACATAAGCTACCAAAGCACATTTGCCTTTGATCATCAGGGTAAGTCATCATGGAGTAATTAAAGTCAGTAGTATAAAACCTAAGCTTAAATCAAACAAGATGAGCATTTGAGCTGTTGAATCTAGAATTTATCAAATCTTCCTTCTTCAATTGTGTGGAGAATTTAATTTCTCCAATTTCTGAGGAAAGTTTGCAATCTCAGACAAATTTCAGCCAATTATTTAATACAGGGACAAAAAACATAGCCTATTTCACTGCTTATGTCTTTTTCTTTCAGGAAATCACTGTATCAGGAGGAAGACAAGTTTTTAAAACAGTGTCATATTATCTCCCTGGTAACAGGTTAACAAATAGGAATCTCAACACTAGCACAGAGCCATGGTAGCTGATCAAATTCTGATGTGCAAAATCAGACTTTTTAGCATGCAGTTTTGAAACGAGAAAAAGTATTGTGGCAAGAGAAGCATGTGGATGGAGTGGAAATACTAGGAAACTGGTGTTGAAGCTAGCCTGACAAACACTCAGCCTAAAAATTTGCAGCTGACCTTTTGATAACCAACTTAGAGGCATGAAAATAAATTCATCTGTGCACAATGGAGCAGAAGGGATGCTAGAGGAAGTAGAAAAAGCCTGGTCAGCTGCCAGGAACAACTGTTTGCGTGAGAAGCTGAAAGACAGTCCCATGAAAACAGAAAGGAGAATGAAAACACACAAGTTCTTTGAGATGGTCCATTGTTGCCAGTAGCTGTCCTGATGAAGTTCCACAACATCCAGCAGTATGCTTTGGGCTGACAGCAGCGTCTGTATAGGTGGCCAATTCACACACCTTTACAAATGCAATCTTCCTCCTGTCTTCAGTTGTAACTCACTCTAATTTGCAGCCTTGGAGTAGTAGTATAAAGATAAAAGCAACAAGTTAGAGTTCTTAGCTTGAATTTCTTTTTCTGATTCACTGTTCCTCAAAGCACTACTGATTTTAAAAAGGCTGCAGTTCACATCTAAGACTTACACTCTTCTCATGTTTTGCTCTTCCAGCAAGTTAACTGTGTTCAACACTACAAACTCAACTTCTCCTATCAAACCCAAATTGTCACTGGAACACATGCTACGTCTCCTGATCTGGTATGTCTGTCAGTTTTCAGCAGTACTAGAAAATCAATAATCTAGTAGAAAGCCACAGTATAGTTTGCTTCTAAAAACACCCTAAAAGACAAGCTTTCAGCTTTTCACATTGCAAGCTCAGGCTTTCTATCTTTCCTGTGAGTTAATTCTGCTTTGGAGGAAAGACAATTCAAGTTCTACCAAACTTTTTTTTCACATCTATGCTGTACCTGCTTTTAAGGACAGCATGTTTACCTGTATGTAAAACTAGTTGCTTTGCTGAATCCATCACTCAATGGATTCATATCCGCACAGTAATTTTGAAAGTCAAGACAAGCGGTCTGAACAGAGAACACCTGAGCAACACAAAAGCAAGATGGTTGGTAATTTTATGGCAATAATTAAATAGCTCATTTGCTAAGTACACAGCTGCTGCACAAAACAAAACTGCAAGGTGAAAATATACGGCCCAGTTTACTTACAGGTAGAAAGAATCATGTTTGGTTGTCTGCTTATGTTCAAATGAAAATGCAAACCTCTCTCCATCAGTTGTGTCAGTAACACAGCCCTAGCTGAGCTATTTGCTCTGATGTGAAACATGGTAAACCGCAAATACTGCTTGACCCCGCCTACTTACCTTTTTTTTTAAGAAAACAAACTAATCTCACATCTGTTAAAAAAAAAAGTTGAAAATAAGTGTCTGCTTTCTAATATCAAATACACATTTTACAGAAAAAAGTATTAAACTGTAATCAGTAGGGTTAAGTATTTCTTTAAAAAGGAGGGGAAATACAGCACATGTAAGTCACAGCATTTGGTTTTGTTCTGATGAATTTTTGACCCTGACATTTGAAAAAATTCAGTTATAATAAAAAGGGGAAGAAGGACTGAAGTTGCTTAAGGATAAGCAAACTTACTCAGAATAAATAATGGTGCGCTTTTTCAACCTGCCTTTGAAGGTACTGGGATAGTCTACAAGACACCTGCCTCCAGAGGCATTCTAATCCTTTTCAAAATTAACCATCTAAGGCTGCATTCAACAAAAAAACAGCTTGCATCTAAAAGCTAAGCACCTCACAGTTCCTGGCATCCTAAGTAAGTACCAAACCTAAGGGCAAGTATGCAGAATCCTCAGGTACTGGGAAGAGGCAGGAAAAGGGGTCAGAATCAAAGCACCCACCTCCACAAGAAAACCACTGACATAAGTCAGCAGTGTGTTTTATCATATAAATTAATATATAGTTACTGTACAAAACTAGGCTTCAGGTTCTTTGGAAACTATTAGTCTCCTTATTTTCCCATGCTTCATTTGTGTTTTAAGGGAATCATTACTACTGTAGAATTCCTCATGACGTAGCGTCATATTGTGCAGGGTCTCCACTAAGAAACTTGGGTACAAAGGAGTAGTTAGGGAAGCAATAACGAGCTTGGTTTACCTTAGATCTTTCATGTTCCTTTTTCTGCAATAGGTAGAAAACCCTAGATTTTTCCCCTTTAACAATACATGCAGTTGGTAGTGATTTGGTACTGCTTTGGACTCAACACTTTGATAGGTTTGTTTGCAGTAATCTGAGATTTTTTTCATTAAGAAAAAGGAAATGTAAATTTAAATATTTTCTGACAGCTTCTAACTTTTCACTGGAACAGTACGAGAAAAGGAAAACATTTCTTCCAAGAAACAAGAGGCTTCCTACTTTTGAACATAAAGGTTTAGACGAAGCATCTCCAAAACTGATTACAGATATACTCAAATGCAGCAATGATGGAATGTATTAAGCTAACTATAGTTACTTTTAATAATTTAATTGGAAATAAACTTCATTATACTCCTCTCTGCATACTTGCAAAAAATTTAAAAAGGTTTTGTGCAATCTGTTTTCTATGGCACAATGGTAAGTTACGGTAAATTACTGGCAACACATTAGTTGGTGCCAAACAATAGTTAACATTTCTCCTTCCCCTCTACTCTGCCCTGGTGAGACCGCATTTGGAATATTCTGTCCAGTTCTGGGCCCCTCAGTTCAAGAAGGACAGGGAATTGCTTGAAAGAGTTCAGCACAGAGCCACAAAGATGACTGAGGGAGTGGAGCATCTCCCTTATGAGGAGCAGCTGAGGGAGCTGGGTCTCTTTAGCTTGGAGAAGAAGAGACTGAGGGGTGACCTCATTAATGTCTATAAATTTGTAAAGGGCAAGTGTCAGGAGGAAGGAGCCAGGCTCTTCTCTGTGATGTCAAATGATAGGACAAGGGGCAATGGGAGCAAGCTGGAGCATAGGAGGTTCAAGCTGAATATGAGGAAAAACTTATTTACTGTAAGGGTTACAGAGCACTGGAACAGGCTGCCCAGAGAGGTTGTGGAGTCTCCTTCTCTGGAGACATTCACGACCCGCCTGGACACGTTCCTGTGCAACCTAGTCTAGGTGATCCTGCTCTGGCAGGGGGGTTGGACTGGATGATCTTCTGAGGTCCCTTCCAACTCCTAATATTCTCTGATTCAGTTTATTTACAGACACATGCAGTATGACATTTTCTGTTAGGAACAGAAAGGTTAGATCCCTGTACATACAGATGAGAGACAGAAATAGGAGCTCTCCTTGAACATGCTTGAGAATGTACTTTCATTTACAACTCCAGGTATCGAGTTGTCTATGTAAATGAAGGTAGGACAAACTTCTGCTTGAAAATTTCAAGAGGAAAAAATACTTTATATAAATAAATGCATGGAATTTATATATTTACAATACATACAGCTTATAAATTATAGAATTACTAATCCAAAACAAGGTACTATAGTACACTGACAGCCAGTTGTGCTGAATCTTGGACTTATTTTTCACCAGTAACATCAAGACTAACCGTGGGAGGTCTCTGGTTGATCAAACAACCTAGAGCGGCTTCAGGCATATCACAGCTCAGTTCTGAGGCAAAGTTTTTTGAGTGTTACACTAAACTGAAGACCACGCTGTTAATAACCTACTATGTGCAAATGAGAGAGGCATGTTTTGTGTTCTTGGTGTGTCATAAAACACATCAACCAAGAAAAATAATGTTTCTGGAGAATCTCTGGAAACGTTTCAATGTCAGTAAATAGCCATTTATAGATACCTTCAATTTTTAGGCATGCAAATCACTGCTAATACTACTGCCTGCATAAAGAGAAACTCAGGAACATGGACTGTATGTACATGAATGCAACCATTAAATACAAATTAGGCTCCTGGGCTTTGGCCACATTCTCTCACTTTCTCCATAAAGAGCTCAACTTGCCAGCTATGCAATGCTGACTTTTCAGAGCAAATACAGAGACTGCGAGTATTGCCGAAGATACTGTGCTTATTTCCCAACACCACGTAAAACTCTCCTTGTGCTGGAGCAGATCAGCTGTTACAGGTTCCCTACGCTGTTCAGCAGCATCCAGCAGCTTACAGGATCAAGCCTTTAAAAAGTAGCAATGAAGCCACGTCTCTGGAAAGTGGCTTCTTTTCTGTACTTGTGCTGCTGTTGTCTTTTTTCAGAAAGCATCTTCACCCTCTGCAATGTCAATGATTGCATGAAGCAAGTCTTCAAAAGTCGGGCGTCCCTCTGGTTTCTAGAAATAAAAGCATGCACAGCATGATCAGAAAGCAACAACGTTGTGTTGATTTTGATAAATTATTAGTCTTCATACTATTCTGTGCAAAGAATTTATCATTTTTTACATGTTATGTACAAAAACATTACCTTGTGTGGATTTTGGATGTGTTGCTTAATCTCAGTAAGCATTACTATTTTTTTAATGCCTTGAGAAAGCATAAATAGGTGTTGCTGGACTACACTCTTCAAATAAGTAATTATTTTGCATTGTGCTACACTTCTTCATTTTTCTTCCCCATTCCCACATCCTGTAATGAATTGCTCCAATCTTTCTTTATGCAAGTTGTTTATACTCCTAAGAACTTTGAGCGTCACTCTCTGAAGACTCTTCTACTTCAACATTACTTTTCAGACTCTGAAATTAGACTACATCATAGACTTATGCAACAGCATTTATTTTCCAGACAGTACCTTATGTTTTGTAACACCCTGCTTGTTTTGTTTAATTATGGCAATACACTGAAGTACTCTCTTCACTGACCTTTCTGACACAGTTAATTTAGCATCTTCTGAATGTCTGGGTAACTTGCACTGTTCCTCCATTTATCAGCCTCTTTAGATTTGTATCACCTGCTGAATTTTGAATCCTCAGTATTCACTCTACAAGTCATTAATAAATTTATTAAACGAGGACTGAGGTATCTACAGTTAATCATATTTTATGACAAAAATTGACACTATCTTGCCATTACTTGTGTCCTGTTTGTGATGTGCAAAGATTCCTTCTCTCTCACATGACGACTACTTAGATTTTATTATTTATAACCCCTGATTAAATAAATATTTAATCAATTCATTGATGCCCATATAAATATATACTGATATTCAAAAAGCATTACCAAATAACTTATTATCTTCCAGGTAATTTATTATTCCTTTTTAATGACCATTTCAAGCAGGTTACCAAGTAGAAACAAAATTTAATGATCTGTAGTTTCCTGGCTCTTGTGAATAGTTTTTTTGAAATACAGACATATTTGTCATTCTGCAGCTCTCCAGGGCACTGTTGTTTTTCATGTATGTTTTTGCTGCATAAGCCAACTGGTTTGTAATTTTTAGAGCTCCGCCAGCCAGTTTGATGACTAATTGCTATCTGTTGCAGCACCTCCTCCTCCAAGACAACTGTCAGACAGTATGTCATCTTTATTACTGGAAAAAAGAGCAGTTTTTCCCCAGTCACCCCCTGTGGCAAAGACTAACTAGAAGTAAATCACATAGCTCTTTCTGTTCTTTATTTCCGTGATTGCTCTCTCAAAATTAGAAGCATCTCACTAAATGCACTCCTCTTAGAGACTTTCTACTTTATATTACAAAAACAGTTTTATACTGATAGAGTTGATAAAGTATTAAATTTGAGGTCGCTGCGCCTTTGACTTTTGTGATAGTCAGTATCCTTCTGGGTTAGGAAGATTAATAGTACAGCGTACTTTTATCTTTCATTATAAACCTTGGAATTTGTATTTAGATTCAACAGCAAATTAATCTATACTACCTACATGATTTATAATCAAGTAGTGAAGTATTCCTTTAAAAACATTTTCAGTCATTCAGGTGTGTTTCTATAATGATTAATAAACTGAGGCAATATAAGACCAGATTCTCCACCTCTAGGCTGTTCTGACTGACTTCTTTTTTTTGCTAGCAGTATTTGTACAAAGATATAATCATGACCAGCACAGATTTAGCAATTCTTTCATTTTGTTACTAAATGCCATTGCATACTTAATCAAACAGTTTGTTTATTTCATGGAAATTTCCTCAGTGGTTTTTCTTATCACAGCTCTAGCTCAGTTGCAAACCAGGGGATCTTTGTCTTAGCAATAAACAGGCGAGTAGCTGAGAGCACTGGTTACAGTCAGAATGCTGCGATAGGGATTAATTGTTGTTGCTAGATTGACCTTTTTTTCAATTCAAAGGCAAAAAAATTTAAAAGTATGTACCTCCTGCCAGCACAGCAGCATCATTTCATACACCTGCTTACAGGCTAGTTTGGGCCGATACAATCTATGTCCTTGGCTAACCATCGTTACCACTTCATAGTTAGAGCTTTTTTCAAAGGGCATTTTTCCTTCTGTAAATACTTCCCACATTAAAACACCTAAAATAAAAGAAAATAAACATTAGGAAAATAAGTAAATAACTTCTCAAAAATATATGTTTATTTTGAGTCCTGGGCTCAGCATTTCTGACAGATAAATAGTTTGAGATCCATATTCTAAAAAACCGTTCACATGTGTCATCACTGAAAACATCTTAGTAGCAGGGCGTTTAATAAATTACAGTTCTAAAGGTCTCTGTGGAACTTCATGCAAGCATGCATGCACCCTGGCAGATGGTTTCTCTGAGTTTCTTCTCAGATGACTAAATCCTTCCCAATAACTGGAGCTTAACTGCTATGGATACAATGTAACAACAGTGCCTCTTTCAATGAGGAATGTCTTACCAAATGACCAGACATCTGACTTGCTGCTGAATCGGCTATAATTAAAAACTTCAGGGGGGCACCATTTCACAGGAAATTTAGCCCCTGAGGAGCTTGTGTACTGATCATCAAGGACATACCTAAAAAAAAAGGGGGGGGTGGGGGGTAAACAAACCAACATGATACCCAAGCCTGCAAGTTATAAATTCTATTTATTATTAGAAGCTTATATTGCCACCTAATGGCAAGGACTGTTAGCATCACACAGTAAAATAGCTTCTCTGGGACAGCACTGTTTCAGTCAAGACCCAATTCATTTTTCTTATGACCTCAGAGTCTTCTCCAGTGATGATCAGCTATACAACACAGGTCTAGGCCACTTGCAAGTTTAGGCATCTGTATTACAAGAGAAAATGATTCAAAAGCATAAATTTCTTGCTCTGTTTCTCACCAGCCAGCCTGAATTCACATCAGGGGACACGCAAGCTCAGCAGCACAGGAAGGTGGCAAAAGCCAAGAAGAGCATGGTCAAACCTTCCTTGTAGGCGCTGCTCCCCATCCCCTACCTAACCCACACATCACCCACCTGATGTAGCACCCACAAGTGCTAACAAGGGCAGTAAATTAACCCCTCTTCAGGTCTCAACACCTACCAGCACTTCAGCTAGTGAGATGGAACTCTGAACCATCTACACCAAGAGGATCCCAAACTTACCGAACAGCCTCTTTCTATCATTTATTTAACAAAATACAGATTAACGACTATTAGGTCTGCAGCGTGAGCTCTGCTGTCTGAGACACAGGCTCTAACATGCCTCCTGCATCACTACAAGATTAAAATTGGTAAGATTTTCACAGATGTCACAGAAAGATGCTAATAGAAGATCAGCCAGACCACAGAGTTAGTTCAAAGCCAGGCCTCTCATGGTGTTAGACACACCTACTTCTCTAGAGAATAAACTGCCTAGTTTTGATTTTCTGGAATTAAGTAAGGAAATGGACACATGACCACAGAAAGAACAAGTTTTAAAGGCACTGGAAAAAAAATGAACCAAGGGTATGTTTCCCCAGAGAAGCCAAAAAAGATAATTTTTGCACATAATTCTGCTGGGTGTACATTGCCTTAAGGCTAAGTACAAGGATTAGGTGAATTTTTCCAAATTCCCACAAATGCATTTGCGCATTCAGCCATACCTTGTCATTCCAAAATCTGACACTTTGACCACTCCTGAGTCACTCACCAAGCAGTTCCGGGCAGCCTGTAAACAGAATTATTACATTTGGGTGAAAAAAATTGCCATCTCTTGCAGACAAATTACAACAGTCTACTGAGGGACTTTGTCCTCATTGCTTAGCAAGTTCACGAATTTACCAAGTTCAGTGGTGTAATCTCATTATAAAAGGTACATATGCATTTGCTCTTGATAACTGTTTTGATAACTAAGCCATTTTGTAAAAAAAAAAAAAAACCAGAAAAAAATTATTATCTCAAGGGATTAATGAGTGGTGAAAATGGCACCAATACAGAACAGAACAGAAATACGCTATTATATCAGCACAAATAGCTATTAACTCTTTACAACAATTTCAGAGAGATTTTATTCCCTTTTCTTGAGTGAGAGAAACCTCTCATCATTTTCTGTACAGGGCAGTTTTACAGACTTGATTAGAACCTGAAGAGCCAACTTCAACTAATTTTAATTTTCTTCAAGAACAAAAGCCATTCTTTACAAAGGGGCTGTTTCAAAAAGGAATAGGTAAATTCAAAACCAAAAATTTCAAAAATAATTGTATTGCCTAACAGGATGTTACCAGGTCTCTGTGGATAAAGCTGTTTCTCTCCAGGTACTCCATTCCCTCACAGACATCTTGGCACATAGTGAGCAGAACGTCTTTGCACAAAACTCCCCGTTTTTGCCTCAGGTAATTGAGAAGGCAGCCATGCTCCATGAACTCTGTCACGATGTAAATTGGTCTCTGTTGTGTGCACACACCATACAGCTGAACTAATTTAGGATGTGTTAGCTTCCTGGAAAGATTGAGATCATGTCGTTATTACTTCCTCCACTCACTGCTACCTCTCCACCTCACAAAACTGCAAAAATACCACCTGCCCGAAGTGTTTTATTTATAATCAGTAAGCAGCATCAGAGGCCTAGAACTGGCAATAAAAGTGCCAAGCACGCAACTCACATCATTACTTTAGCTTCTTCAATGAAATCCTCTTCATACATCGCACCTTCCCGAATCGCCTTAATGGCCACTTTATACTGCGCCCTCCATTTCCCAAGGCGCACTACACCGAACAGACCACTCCCCAGTTCCCTCATGAACGTCAGCTCCGAGGGATTAATTTCCCATTTCTCTATAAAACAAAACAAATGAGAGCCCATGATTCCTGTACTAGGGAACAAACCTAACTGGTAGGTGATAGAGAGGAGGAAAGGGAAATCCTGGATTACTAGCAAATTAAGGAATTTAGGGAGAAAACGTCTTAGAATTAACTTGAAAATGAAGCATTTCTGTATCTCACAAAACATCTTTTAGCTAGACATAACCTTTAAGCAGCTCCTGACTCATACAGATGGCAAAACTTCCCTGAAGTTACATATATACTGGTACTATCAGACTTGATTTCAACAAGCTGCCATCATAGAAGGTCATGTCAGTACATAGCAGCTGCTCACATCATGCCTGTCATGCATAAAACAGGCTATTTCAATTTTTATTTTTTTTTAATAAGAAGTAACCCCTCTATACAGGAGTCAAGGCTGAGTCAGAAGTCTGGAGGCTTATGAAGGCCAAGGGCACAGCTCTTTAATCGGGCAGAGCTTGAGGTGTCCACAAAAGCATGGAGGAAGATGTCAAATTCCCCTGGAGCACCAGGAACTCATTCTGCCTCTCCTCACTGCTGCCCTTGGCACCACACTCCTACCACCAGCCTTGATGTATTTGCATGCCAATCCTCTGAGCAAGGGTCTCCAAGGTACAACTTGGACCCCTGCAAGTTAGCATAGGCAATCACAAAATTAGGTATTTTCAAAATTTTTTGAAAATACTGTGACAACTTACATATATTAAATCATTAGAAAAGCTAAGTGCAGATTAGTATAACATGCAGTTACCATAGCTGAATCCTGCTGTTGTTGGTGCTGTTGTCTTCTTTGGGGTCACTGGATAACGCAGTCTGGTAACAAGACCTGAGGTTCAAAGATAATACAAGAGAGACAATTTGCTTCTGAAATAGTGCCAGGCAGCAAATCTGCCACTTGTTCACTGCAAATTGCAACACTGATTAACAATAAGCTTAACGTTATATGCAGCTTTGACCATATTTTCTGCTGTTGCATTGTTTTGACTATTCAAAGTGGCTGTGAGAGGTACACAAGAGCACTCACTGCATCTATCTTGCTGCTGCTTCTTTTGTGGTGAGAGAGGGATACAGATATATGCACATATATTTGTGCTTTACAGTTACACTGGCACCAACAAAGGCTGAAGACCCCTTTCAGATCAGAAAGATTACCTAAAATGTATACTCTCAATATTACTCTTGATCATTTCTGTTTCCCATATATAAATCCCAGCAATTTCACATGGCGATTTTGCATATACAAAATAAATACTGCATGCTAGCTGAATAGTCTCCTAAAAGTCTTGTCAGAACTCAATATACCATAAGGTAAAAGCAATGAAGCAATTAAAAAACAAGTTATAAAATCAATTATAATAAATGAAAAGCAAGGTTATGCTTTGGAGCATATTTTCCAGAATATCGTCAGGAAATGCCAGGTCATCTGAATTAGATATAAACATCTGTAAAATACTGGTCATGAGGGAAATTTCTGCACAGACTGGACTTGAAAAAAACCAACCCCAAACTACATTAGTATCTGTGCCTTGAACCTGATTTCTAAACTCTCCCCACCCCATCATACAGTGGGTAGACACCAGCATCAGTCATCAGCTATAGATCTGAAGTGTATAACCTTTACAAAAACTCATCTTTAGGGATTTCTAAACTGTTCTCATCTGTTTGCTATATGAGAAGATTAGATCATTTTAAGTGGTGGTGATCCACAGGTTAAAAACTGGTGCCTGGAGACTACTCTGGGGAAGTACCATCCCTATCCATCTGCTGTGGGTTACAAGCAGCTGATGCTTGAGAAAAAAATTAAATTCATCTACCTGCTGCGTTATGTTTATGATACTCAATTATTTCTGGAATGGAGTCAAAGAGATGCTTTTCTGCGAGGTAGTACTGCTTTGGTGATGTCACTGTTTCTTTTATATGGTAGTGTCTTATTCCTGATGAACCTTCTCTGGAAAAATGATAACAATAAGAATAATAACAATTAGTAATAATACCATGCCACTTGTTGTGAAGAGGAGTGCATTGACTAGGATAAGGAAAGCAAAAGGGCCAGTGCAAGTGCTCAGTGTCACACCAGGAACAGCTTGGATAACAAACATCCCAAGTGCTGGTGACTCACCTCAGACCAAGTTGAAGATTAACTCATAAAAGGTTAATTTTCAGCCTGGCAAGCTTCCTGATCCAGCTTGCAGCACAGAGATGCAAATAATTGGGCTGGCAGCAGGGAAAAGACCAAACAGGGTGCAGGAGCAAGACCTCCTTCTTTGGATAGAGGTCCAGGTCTATGGTGGATTAAATCAAACATGACCTAACCATGGAGTGGACAAGCTCATTTTAGTCACCCATCTTTCCTATCAGAGCAACCCTTGTTTTGTTTTTGAGCTCTCTCCTGGGCTCTCCCCCAGCCCGTTGGTTTGGATACAGAACAAAACTGATTTGGACAAGCCAAGGTGTGCAGAGCAGCCACAGAAACTCACCCTCCAAATTTTGTATAAAGGGAAACTGTATACAGGCCAGGTTGACTTGAGTCTCTCACCACAAAACCACCTTCTTTATCCTAAAACACAAGGACATCAACAGTTTTGTACAATCAGTTTTAAGCTGCATGTCTCTTCTACTCATTTTGTGATTTGCACATGCCAAAATAAGCATTTGCTTTAACAAAATAAGCTACTTTATGCAAATTTCACCGTTAACACCTTAAGTGCTCACCTCATTTCTGAGGAGCTGCTCTGCCTTGCTTCTGTTCAGGTTTCTGCTGTACCACCTGCAACATAACATCAGTAAACAAAACTTCTCCAAGCTGCATGATTTACATAAAATGCTTAAAACAAAGTATTATAAAGCTACAGATTCAATAAAATTATGCTAAGTGAAGGTCAAGAGCTGAACCTTTGTTAATGTACGAAAATCAGTCTCTATTACATTGTTTCTGGGTGGTTTTATGGGATAATTGCACAAAACCAGTGAGAGACCACAGAAGCCAATAAAGTTCACATAACTGAACTAATTTTGTGGCAAAACCACAACTCAAATAGTCGCAGGCTGATGGCAGTAGTTGGTCTGAACGGCAGCCCAAGGGCAAGCTGGCAGCCCCGGGGAAGCAGCTGCCCACACACCAGCCAAGCCACCTGCGGAGCTAGCTGCTAGGCTGCTATTTCATTCAATAACTTCACGGTTCTGATTTTCCAGGGAGGGTCCACCTACCAAAGAGGAGGCAGAAAGTGAATTAAATGTCACGGTTGCACGTGCCTAAGCTCGGTGCTGCACAGGCAGGTTAAAGCAGCCACAGAAGTGCTGACATTTCAGCCAGCTGCAGCAAGTAACATAAAAAGGGAAAAGTATGCAGCATGCAAATGGCATGGTGCAATGGTTTTGAGCTACACTGTCACAGTGGTAAGTGAGGAGGGAAGTGGCACAGCAGCCTCTAATCAAGTTGTGGTGTCCTGGAGATAGTGGTTGCTTGTGATTGGTAGATGACCTGGAGTAATCCTCCCTGGACTGTTCAGTGACACAGAATTACGGCCCCAAGGTGGCAAGGCACAAAGTGGCAGAACCAGATAAGGCAGCTCAGTTCCTTCCTTCCCTTTCTGTCAGCCCCATGGCCCAGCCTAGAGCAGGCAGGACTCAGTTAACAACAGCCTCAAAGATGAGAAAACAACAAAGAATGAGTAATGCCCTCTAGTAAAGCTGAGTGCAAAATCCCAGAAGAAATTTTACTTTCTGTCAAAACACAGCAGTAGAAGCCATACATGGCTGAGAGTAGAGTTCTGGAGCTACTAATGTGGTTTTGTAAACAGGTTTTAGTTATTATTTCCTTACAGCAATATTTTATCTAAAAATCATGAAATATGCCTTAAGTTCTCAGGCACAACAGCTTACGCTGTACTGAAATTTGAATAACAAGAACAGCTACGTTTGAGAATAACAGTGTTAAATTTTATCCTGATGTTAAGTACTCGATAATTAAAAATCAACTGGAAAAAACATTTTTTAAAAAGATTTACTTTTATAGCTGATAAGTCACACGCATACACTGAGACTTAAAATGCACTGAGTGATACATTTTCCTGAAAACTAGAGCTCCTTTCCAAAATCTGTGATCTGTTATGTTTACTTTGAATGTTTTCCACTGTTTTCTACTCTACTATCTTACTAACACACTCATTAGATAGACATGTCACTTTAATATTCAAAAAAACACAAAACATTTCACATGCTTATAATGGGTAAATTTCCTTTAAAGTTTCCCTTTGCCTATCAAAGAACTGGGAGGGTTCTCCTTCCAGTAATAGCCTAAAAACTACATGTTTGATGGCCGTCTCACTGACTTGACTCTACGTTACAGATCACAGCAAAATCAATGTGGAGAATCAGAACAAATATATGTCTATTTCAAATATTTAAGTTTCATCTCTGAGATCAATGCTATCATATGTAAGTAATTGCTTTCAAAACTTCAAAAATATATTGTAATTCTTAAAGCATAGGTTTCATTTTATGATCTTCCAGATTTTAATTCAAATATTCACTTACTCATACTGATCAAGGTTGTTGGACTTCTTTCCTGTTACATAGTTGCTTGGAATATATCCTTGTTTTCTAAAAAAATTAATAAAATATCATCTGAGTGAAAACATGTAAAATTGCATGCCAATAAGACAGTGTTTAATACTGCTAATTACCAGGGGTCCCTCACTGTCATTTATTTGTTAGTCACCCACCCACTCTACTGCTGGTTATACAGAAATTAATTTTCTGCGTCAGCATTTCCACATGAACTTCCATTGCACCTAGAGAAGTGACACAGGCAGCAAAAGTGCCCAAGAAAACCAACAGAAGGGGTGAAAAAGAGTAACGCTCTGCTGCTCTGTCACTTTGGTGGTCAGAGGTCCCCAGTCAGTCACAGCCTGATAACTGGCAATTACCCCTAACACACTGCTACTGATAAATACTGAAGTGTGGAAACTTTCACCTTTAAAACCATGGGGAAAAAAAGTAATCTGGGAAATGTGAAGTTGTAGTCATTAAGGCATCTCACTGTAACTCTCTCCCAGCTTATTCAAAGACTGCCCCTAATGCTCCAGCTATTAAATAAGACAGTGAATATCCAAGTCTGGAAGTCAGAGCCTGCTGAGCTGAATATTAACAATATTGCTCCCTAATGAGCCATTCTCCAGGGAAGTAGGAGTACTGTAGCAGTCTAGTGAGGTTTTGCAGGCTGGCTGATGCTTTAATTGGGAAACCATAAAGTCTGACAGGAAATATAATTGGAAAAGCTTCCAGTTCTGCAACTATCGTTGCACTCAGGTCCCACAATCTATTGAGAACTGCACTTTTTGAAATTGGTTTCTCTGTAGAAATAAAGATACAGATGAGATTTCAGGGCTGGGGTACAAAGTCAGGTCTAATACTTGTTATAATATAAATATAATCATAAATAATATTTGTTGACACTTAGTCAATATAAACTACTAGAAGATGGAAATAGCCTTATTAACTTTATAACAAAAAATAAGAACTCGTGTTTACCCATATTTGTCTCTAGCCTTCCACCAGTGAATGTCATTCTTCTCAATCACCGTATATTCTTCACCTTTTTCTAATCTTAAATCATGGTGTTCTGTAGGCTCAAAGTCATACATTGCTACCACTATCTCCTCCTCCTCGCTGCCATTCTCTTCAACTGGAGGAACAGGTGGTGGAGGCCTTCGCTGAAAACGACCCAACATCATTATCGCCCCACTCTGCTCCATTATTCCACCCCACCCACCCTTATCAACACAGCACTGCAAAAGCAGCCAAGCATTCCGGAGGCAAAAGCTGGGCTAGTTCTGGGTTGCCCCAGGAGGGAGCTGCGATGGCCTGATGAGGTAGCAGGGGTGCACGGCAGATGATCACCCAGATGCTACCCACAGGGCTGGTTCATACTGCAGCCCCACAGCTGCCAGTAAAGGGCAATACCAGCTGATGTTTGCCTCTCCCACCAGCAGCGCAGATACTGCTAATGGGTGCAGTTAAATTTCCATGGGATTTTTCCCACCCTGAAAGAGAATGTGATGCCCACTGACACATACAGAAATAGACCTCTGCCATAGGATATTAAATGAATCTCAGGAAATCTAAATGCCATCTCAAAACCCAGCAATTATCTATCGAATATTTTGAATATACCTACCGCACATTTTTCCGGCATTGGAGAGGGCAATCTCATTACACCTAGAAACAGAGCACAGGAAAGGATTTGTGTCTATCCACTTGGCCATAAGTTTAAAAACTGAATAAAAGGCTTAAATTTCAGATAAAGTTTTAGTATCTTAACTAGCCTTCAGGATAGTTTATTAAGTCAGAAAGAAAAGATAGCTTCAGTTAAGCATTAGGAAAATACTGATTAAATATTCTGGCAAAAACATCCCAAATCAGATGGCAGGCTACATTCACCACAGGATTTGGCAACATCAGTGCCACACCTGAATGTGCCACACAGAAGATCCCTGAACTAGCCCTCAGAAACAAAAATATATGAGAAATAAAAGAGTGACAGAGACAAAAAAAAAGATATATAAAAAGGAAACATTTTTTTATCACCATGATAATCTAAAAGTCTGTTATTGTCAACAGTTGCTTTACTAAAAAAATACTACTACCTTGACCCTTGCCTCACTGAATAAGGCTTAAAAGTTGTATGGGTTTTTTATTACTTCTGTCAGATCCAGAAGTATTTTTTCTCCTGTGCTGCTTTCCACACTTAGAAGGTTGATGTAATGTTTTACATCTTGCTGAAGACAACCGGCCACAAGCCACTGTTTATTCTTCAAATCATTTAATGCAACTAAATCCACAGTTCCCCACCACTGCCATTTAAGGTCACAGAATCACAGAACGTTAGGGATTGGAAGGGACCTCAAAAGATCATCTAGTCCAATCCCCCTGCTGGAGCAGGAACACCTAGATGAGGTTGCACAGGAAGGCGTCCAGGCGGGTTTTGAATGTCTCCAGAGAAGGAGACTCCACAACCTCTCTGGGCAGCCTGTTCCAGTGCTCTGTTGCCCTCACTGAGAAGAAGTTTCTTCTCAAATTTAAGTGGAACCTCCTGTGTTCCAGCTTGTGTCCATTACCCCTTGTCCTATCATTGTTTGTCACCGAGAAGAGCCTGGCTCCATCCTCGTGACACTCACCCTTTAAATATTTATAAACATGAATGAGGTCTCCCCTCAGTCTCCTCTTCTGCAAACTAAAGAGACCCAGCTCCTTCAGCCGCTCCTCGTAAGGGAGATGCTCCACTCCCTTAATCATCTTTGTAGCCCTACGCTGGACTCTCTCCAGCAGTTCCCTGTCCTTCTTGAACTGAGGGGCCCAGAACTGGACACAATATTCCAGATGCAGTCTCACCAGGGCAGAGTAGAGGGGGAGGAGAACCTCTCTTGACCTACTCACCACCCCCCTCCTGATACACCCCAGGATGCCAGGTCCTGATACAGGAAATCATTCAGGCACCGCTGATTTCACTGGGCAATAGCTCAATTCCTTTTTCCACTACGGAATTTTCCTTAAATTGTGAAGTAAATAATTATTGTATCCCCACGTAGGACAATATTGCAGCGAGGGTCACAGTTGCTCATCTTCGCATGCTACAGCGCCCGCTGCTGAGCGAGGAGAACCTGTGACTTGGATGCTGGGAGATACAGGTGCCTACAGAGGTCATGGTTCATCCAGGTTCACTGTATGGACGCTAACAAAACTCTAAGAAAATTCAGCTCTGTGTCTGCAAATACATTGAGATTTCTTGTAACATTTTTACACTGGTGTAGTAACACTGAATGCAACACAGTTATTATTCTTTTACAAGGGTATGCAGAAGTTCTTTATTAAAACTGAAGAACTGGCAAGGATTTCTAGTTAAATTTTTTTTTTGTCATCAGGTTTTATCCTCAGTCTGAGGTAAACACTTGGTCAAATAAGTTTCAGATGGGAAGAACAAACTAAGTGAAAAATAAATTCAGCAACATCAATGATTCCTTTCAGCTTTCCCTAGACATTTTCTTGGAAAGACAATTTGCTGGCCTTCATAGGTTTTACAAAATGCTTGGAAATAAAACAAACATTTTTATTTACTTTAGGCACAGTATCAATTATTCACTCTGCTCTATAAATTTGCCTAATATTTAGGGAATTCAGGTGTGATGACAGGAACCATATGAAACAGCAGAAAAACATGCCAAAACAACTTTATATGAAAACATATGTACTTACTGTTTTCAAAAAGATTATATTTTTCACAGCCAGGTGCTAATTTTTCTGTCTGTCTGCAGCACTGATAAATTCCCTCTGTCCAGAATTTAGGATGATATTTTACCATTATATTGCTGTTGTTCTTTATTTCTACAAGAAAAAGAACATATATTGAAAGATACAAAAAACCCCAAACGAAAACCATACCTGCAAGAGGGCCATTTTCAATAAATCTTACAATATCTTTGAGATGAGACATAATCTTCTTTTGTGTTTACTTCAGTGTTGCTTTTCTTAAAGACCTTCTTGCAAGTTTACACGGGATGATACAAAGACACCAAAGGACATTTTTAGGATAATACATGACTTTATTCTGGAAGACAGTGCTTCATGCCCTGCCTGAATGGGCCATCCCAGCAGGGGTGAGCATTTGGTGCATCCATGAAATAAGACCCGAACACTTGTGTGCACCCTGTGAAGCAGCTGTGATGGCCCTGGAAGCTCTGTCTGCCCCTTTCCTTTTTATTACTGCTGCAAGTGACTCAATTTCCTCTACAAATAGTGTTCTGGAGGGAAAGATAGCTGATATTTATTGCTATTCCATGGCACATTGCCTGCGTTTGGTCTGAAAGGCTCCTTAACCCCATCCTATGGGCTTGCTGAGTTTCAGACGTTATTCCTTGCCCTGTGGTACCCAGCCCAGGAATTATTTCTTATTACTTTACAGAGCACCTGTAGCATATGATGAGCATTTGATGGTGGCAGAAGGCATTAAGAGGCTCTTGGAAAAAAAACCAACTTTACTCACTGTGATAGCATTAATCAGATTGCATCGCAGTGGAGATGCCTCCTGTCATTTTACATCAGTTTATGGCTTGCAATGTTGGCTAGCTACATTCATACAAAACTTTCGAGTGATGCCATTAACTAGCTTGGATAAGCTTTTGGATGATTTATACATTGAGCAAAAGCATAGAGTTAAATTCTGATTGCAGCTGGACTTAAATCAAATTAAATTAGTCCAAGTGTTTGATACTCCCAGTCCCTGTTATCACATGCTGTAAACACAAATGATGAGCTGGTCCAGTAAAAAATAAGAATCAGTGGATATATGCAACAGAAGCTTAACATTTTATTTTTCTAGCGTGCTGTGGGATGA
Source organism: Mesitornis unicolor (assembly GCF_000695765.1). Lineage (NCBI taxonomy): Eukaryota > Metazoa > Chordata > Aves > Mesitornithiformes > Mesitornithidae > Mesitornis > Mesitornis unicolor. Next base: position 21,214 of record NW_010161919.1, on the reverse strand, counting down.
AGCCGACCAGCAGTTAAGCAACCACAGCCACTTGCCCACTGCCCCACCCTGTGGGACAGGGGAAAGAACATAAAGACCAAGAGGAAAAAACTTGTGGCTTGAGATAAAAACAGTTTAACAATCAAAAGCAAGAAAAAACCTCAGAAGTAATGACAATCGCTCACCATCTTCCACAAAGCAGACCAATGACCAGCCAATCTCTGAGCAATGGCCAATATTGAAGCCAGAAAACCCCAACCCCTGTCTTCCTCTATCCCAGTTTTTATTGCCAAGCATGACATGATAGGGCCTGGAATACCCCTTTGGTCATCCCAGGTTTGCTGTCCTGGCTCTGTCACCTCTCCCAGCCTCTTGTCCACCCCCAGTCTACTCACAGCAGGGACAGAGGGAGAAAAAGGCAAAGCCTCCATGCTGTGCAAGCACTGCTCAGCACCAATTAAAACATCAGTGTGTTTTCAACACTGTTTTGACCACAAATCTAAAACACAGCACCAAGTTAACTCTATCCTGGCCAGACAGCTCAAGTAAAGGTATCTGTGTATGTCAGATGTTATGTACAAGCAATTTCCATTACCTTCTTTCAGATTCCACACCCACTGATCCCGGCTTTGTGCACTTGGTGCAAAAATATAAAGTGTATTAGCATCATATACAACCTGGAGGGGAGGAAAAGAAATATTCAAAATACATTAACATGGTAATATTAAATTTATTTATTCCTCAGGAAACAGAACAAGACAAATTATAGTTACATTTGGCAAAAATAGTGTACTCAGGCACAAAATGCAGAAACTGGGAAAAGGTTATTAGGGTTTACTTTTGTATATGATGCTTTCAGTAGAATAAGGAAGGGTTTTGTAGTGGTACATTATCTTGTGAGTATTCCTTAAAAGCATTTGCTTCACCCTTTGCTTTGCTTGTTCTTCACCGTGTGTTTTCTAAAAACAGTTCAATTTAATTGCTAAAGCTATTTCATAATCAGACATCCTTTGCTCTTGGCCATTTCCTAACTCCTTGTGATTCTGTACTGCTCTGGGGTGATTCCTGCCTTGTTTTTTTTACCACATGTGCTGGTGGAAAGCAAGTATTGCCCCCCTTCAACCACTTCCTCTATCCTAAGAAGGTATAGTATCTGACCCCCTCTCCCCATATCTAAACATTTCTTTTTCCCCTCTAAACACTTTGTTTTCTATGTTTATTTACATTAAGTTCACAATGGAAGAAAATGCAACAGGTTTCATCTTGATTTTCTTATATGATTTAATAGCAATTAAATTTAATTTAATGTGAAAGACTGAAAACAGCGAAAATGGGCTGCCAGCTAAGCCTTTTTGGAGGAAGGCCAGGACAAGGCACTTTCCAGGCAAGACCCAAGCAAAGAGGGTGGGGAAAAGAAAAAGACCACATGTATGAGGCACAGCTCCCAAGGGAGGGCACCACAGGTGAGCTGAGCTTGTTGGGGATCGTTTTTAATCACTGATCCTGAGCCACATCCCACACAGCCTCAGAGAGCCAGAGAATGGCTCAGTATTTAGAAGTGACAGTCATTTCAAGACAGTTGCATCCAAATGGCTTGGTGCTGTTGAAAAGAGCACTCTAATTTATATATTTTATATAAAAGGAACATACCTGAAATGGATATTTATTTTGACAGGGAATAATACCATCACTGTTTACAACTTCTACACATTTTATCCTCGAAATATCCACAGATCCTTTTCTGTATTTTTTCTATAAGATAAAAGCAAAAAACATTATGTAAAACATAACTGATTTATCTAATTCTCTTCTTTTTTCCCCAGCAGAGACTTCTTGCTTTCTTTTCCACTTGTGATACTGATGTTCTTTTAACTGCAGAAGTAATTTTAAAAATGAGAAAGAGAGGGAGAGAGAGGGTATAAAGATCTACACTAGTGAAAGTTCACAGAGTTCAATATAATTGCTTAGTAAAAGTACCACTTCTTCCTATATAAAGTTTCCAATCAGTTGTAATCATAGGTTTAATTTACCCTTCTTCACAAGAAATAACTTGAGTACAGACGAAGGAAGGCTTCCTCCTTGTTGATTTTTAAATTATGATTAAAACCAGTGAGGGAAATACATGCCAAGGCTTCATCTCATCTGTTCCCTCACTCTGCTGCTGAAGTGCTCCCACCATTTTATGGCTACTGCTGTGTTTCACCAAGTTTCCAGTGAAACTGGGATGCTACTCAGGCGACACAAGTTCCTCCTGAGGCAGGAAGCAGAAGATAGGGGTGAAACCCATTCCTGTGCCAAGCTGGGGCCTCTGTTGAAGGAACTTTTTTGACCAAGGCTTGCAGAAGCCCTGAAGAAACAAGGTCAAAATTACAGACATCTAAGATTTGTCTCATCTAAACTGATAATTAAAAAGATTTTAAAGAAGGAAAGGAGTGCCCGTGGCACTCAGCAGATGCTGCCCAAAGTAACAATGCATGGAAATACAGTGTGGTTCAACACCCCACAGAGGAAGCTCCTTGGAAGAACAGCCCATAACTGGAGGTGGTGTGTACTGGCCTTTAGTCTACTTGTAAAAGCATTAGGAAATAACAGTGAAGTCTGCACCCAAGCGAAACTTTTTAAGGTGGCTGTTTCTGAAGGAATTGTTTGAAACCATTTTCCTTTACCTGAAGCAAAAAGGGTAAAAACAGAAGCCTAGCACAGAAATTTATTATGTGCTCTACTATGTGGCAAAGGGAAACACATGAACAACACACTTCTGAGAGCAAAATTATGATGAATCTATAGAGACTCTATAGGGCCAGCTCTTGCTTTTGGAAGAACTGAGCCTCTAACAGGAGAGCAAGCTTTTACTGAACAAACTGGAGTTCTACTGAACTCCACTCTGAAATCCAGAACAAAACAAAAATGGCAGCAGCTCACGGCGGATCCTGAATTAATCCATGTCAAAAATTCCGACTTGCCAAGCACATCCAACACATCCAGTCCACAGTGCAGCTTATGAAAGATGCATACTGCTCACACTACTGGGAATTATTAGTAATTACTGAATCATTTGACCCAATCCCTACTCAGCTGCTCTCTTCTCTCCCAAGGATGGAAATTTCAGTCCAAATAGCACATGTCTGGCACAATCATATGCAACTGAAAACACAGTCTTATAAACAGAAGCAAAGAGCAATTTCAAATATAGCTGTCACGATTCCAGAACCCTAGAAACTCAATAGTTACTACCCATGGAAACCATGGAAGTTTCATCAGCACTTAAACCACATTTAGTACTCTGTCTCTTATGTATATTGTTATGAAGAAAGCTGGCAGAGAAAATGTGAGTGAAGAATTCATGCACGTCATGGTCAGCACCAGGAAGAATGACAGGAACTATGTTCAGATAAAGCTGTAACTGTTATTTAAGATCAGAAAAACCAACACATTCCCCCGCAAAAAAAAAAAAAAAGAAGCCCCAGTAAGAGGCTTTTTAAAATTTGGAGTGGGGTGTGAGGGAGGAAGAGAAAAGAAAAAGAAATAATTGGGCATTTTAATGAACCATCTAAAAAAGTCAAGTCATAAACATTACCATGAGCTGTACTACAAAGCTATGTCATGTTATGCTGTAAAATAATAACCAACCTTGGATTTTTTACCAAAAAAATTTTCAAGTCTCCTGTTTTTTTTACAGTATCCCCTTACTTGCACTTTGACTACTCAAAGTAAAACATACATTCATGCAAAAAATGCATTCAATGCCAAAAATTGAGTTACCACTTGATACAGTAGCAATATTACTTCGCCCTCTCTCTGTCACTGCGGCAGGCCTGCCAGCTTCAGGGCTGCGGGACTAAGCAATGCAGAACTGGAGGATCTGAATAAATATTTTTTCCACAAAGCATAGAATTCAACACTCCAGATAGTTGTGTTGGAGACACCTTCCCAGAGCTATTTTCCTGACAAAGCAACATAGTTGAAACACTTGCCACTTCTGTGATGTATCTGCCCAGCTTGCTTTCTCCAGTGAACACATATATTGCTTGGCTCCCATCTACTGGTTTAACTGAGCTTATGGAACAGAGAGAGAGATTACATGCATTGATTGGGCTTTTTTTAATCTGGAATGACAGAAATTCCTTGGAGGAATAGGCTTTATTATTTCTCTGAACACTCCTTTCCTCCAATATCCAGAGATTTTCATGCCAATTCTGGCATTCAGTGCTCACTCAAAAGGAGCATACATTTGCCAGGAGGACAAAACATGGGAATCCAACACGATAATCAACTAACATTTTGGAAAAAAATAAAGCAAACCTCCTAATACATAGCACATCATTCTAGTAATCATATATCCTAAGGTTTCCCTTTGTACACTTTCACAATTTAAGGTAGCTCAGTTTGCCTCACCGTAAGATGCTAAATTAAGCCAACTCAAAGTTGACCCTGCCTTGCAACCCAAACCAGCAAATTAAACCTAATGTAAGATAAGATTTTTCTATCTTTGCATACTTTTCATATATTTTTAAAAAACCCTTATATATGTGAAATTAGATACAAATATACTGCTCCAGACATGTTTCAGATTGCATCAGAAGCAACAGTTATTAATGGCAAGAAGCCTTCAAACTGTAAGGTGTGCAGCTGTTTTAGCTCAATACTTCTCACTATTAAACCAAGGGGCACAGGAACAGGAAGGAATGACTCAAGAAAAATGCTGAAGAGACCACTGCAATTCCTCTCCGTCCCCTACTTCAAAGCTTTCCCTTTGTACGGGGAAATCTTGCACACCATTACTGTGTTGCATTTATTCTGCATGCTGAAAGGCTTGCTGTAGACCCAGCTGTACAGAAGACACAAAATGCAGAACCAAGGGAGAGCTCAAGCCCTGAAGAAGTTGGGAAGCAGAGGTACTGGCAGGAGCCAGCCATGAAAAATCCACCCACAATCTCTTTCCAAAATGTGGTCTCTGCTACAAAGAGACAAAATCAGTTTAATGGCTAACTATGCAACATCAAACCATAGGAGGCAGACGAGTATTTCTCACTGTTTTTGGATGTGGAAGATGGCTAACATAGTAGAAAAGGGTTGAATTCACTGAAGAAATGGTAGTATTTCACCAGCACATTCATGCATGCTGTCTGAACTGGGCACAAGTATTCACAGAGGACTTGGAAACATCACAGGCCAGTGAATGCAAGAGACCAAAGCCAGTCCATCCCTTTTATCAAGAGAGATATATGCCTCTAGAGGGAGGCATATAGAAGGAAACATGGTTAGAACAGTAATAAAGGTATAGAAGTACTATATCCCAATAAGGATACAAATATGTGCTTCAAAGTCACACTAAAGGGCTCATTAAAAAAAACAACAAAAACCATATCTGCTGAAAATAACAAAAGGGAAGTGACTGTACAGAAACTAAACAAAATGCTCTATGTACTTCACATTTGCCCATGCTTCAAAAACTTGATTTACAGTTTCAGAAGCCCTGCTTCTTGCTCACAACGAGGATGGCCAGTTCAGGCAATATGTCTTGTCTCCTTGCAATGCAAACATGTAAGCTATTCCTATTGTTTAACACATAAGACAGTAATATCAAGAAGTTATAAAACTAGAACTACATTGTCAGCTATGGTACAAATATAATTATACTGTTCCTGTAAAAAAAAAATAGATCTTAGAATACAAGAAGACAAGAAATATCAAAGTGTTAGGTAAGTACACAACCAAATAGCTCACCATCTATACATTTGGAATTACTCCTCTGCTAAATATAGTAGCTTACAAGTTGAGAAGCCCATATTACCACTATCAGAGAAGGTGGTTCTTCAGTGTATTTCCTCTTTGTCTATGAAGATACTGTGGTGCTTACTCTCAGGAAAGTGGGATTGGGCAGTGAAATAGTACAGAGAACATCCTGTTTGGAAAAAACCTCAATGAAAACACAGAAAAATCAGCCTGGCTCTCAAGAAATAGCTGCATTCTGTCTCACTGATGCTGTCTGTTTGTCTCTGTTGTTGATACTATATTTTTCTCCTATGCTTATTCCCATGCAGCAAACCCTGAGGTAATCAGCATGTGACCCACAGAACTCGTGTTCTCATAAGTATAGAAGGTCTTGGCATTACTGACATCTCGTTTTATGGAACTGCTCTGCAACTTTACAAAGCCTCAGAAAAGCCTGGCTAACCCAACATCCCACACAGAGAACTCTGGCAGAATATGCTCCAAAGCCAAATGAAATGTTTTTGTACTTTTTTTTTTTTTAGTAGCCTTGCCATTTAGTGATAAGCACTGCATACTGCTGCAGTTTCCTCTTGAGAGGCATTTTCACCCAAGCAATTACTGACTATGCAAATATAATTACCCTAGATAACTGTTAGATGGCCACATTTTCCATCTCATTATTTTCCAGTGTGTCAGACGTGTTGAAGAATGCCCTGCCTACTTTCAATCCATTTTTTAAAATGATTAGTCTAAGAAAAGCAAGCATCAAGTACTTCTATTCACCTTTCCAAAATGGCTAGAATAGAGATAAAATAATAATCATTATAACTAATAACCATTCAGAGGTGGTCATTATTTCGATCTAGTCTGATCTCATCCAAGATCTGACTCCTGGGAAGAATTTCAAGAGGAAAAAATACAAATAGAAATGAGAAGGAGAAAGTCCTGCAAAACAGGCAATCAAGAATCCTTTACTATGGCCTGGCTGCAGAGCGGATGCCAACCAACAGCACTGCAGAGACCAGAAAAAACACAAAAATAAATTTTCCGTAGTAGCACTGATGCAACTTCCTAACCATTACTACAATGCATTATCTGTAATTTATCTGTAATCTCCTGCAATTAAGAGTTGGTCAGTCAAATGCACACAATTACAGTTCTGATACATTGCTGCAATCACATAAGGCAGCAATATAAATAAAAGCAAAGCACACAAAATAAATCAGCCAGGCCTCCATTCATATCAGGCCCTAAATCACCTACAATCTTTCAGCTTTCAAAATAACTAGCACATAGCTTCAGGTTCCTTCACACAAATCTTCTCTTCCTGGTTTTCTGTGAAGTCCTCACAGAGCACCAAGTCTGCTCAGCCCAGCTGTAGCATTTCTGCCCCGTTTTCTCCACTCTCAGAGCCATCGTTCTGTCCACAGTGACAGAGTTACACCTCTCATTCAGCCACTCCTCTAACATACCCTTCATGCTGTCTGAACACTAGACTCAGGCAGCTTGACACAAGGAGGAGAGACCAAGTTCACAGGCATCACAGGCCAGTGACCAGAGCCCCAGGACAGGACTCGAGAGGTCACCTAGCCAAGGCACCAGCTGCTTTACCTACTTTTTCAAGGTTCAGATGATGGAGCTGAGCTGAGGGTTGGTTCTTTTGTTGTTTTTAAAGATTCCTGTCCACCACTAGTCCATCTCTCCACATTAAACATTTGCTGCTCCACCAACCTTTCATCACAGTCTAGACTTTTGGGAACCTCATCCTTCACACTGTTCCTGTCCTGAAACTCACAGGCAGATCCGCATCTTCCTTGAAACTTACTGCCCCGAGCCAGTTGCAGCACTGCAGCTGATGCCTTATCATCAGACTGCAAGGATTCACAGTCCTGTTTTTTCATCCTAATGTAACATTTGCATTTTTGACAGCAACAAGGTATCATTGATGCATAACCAGCTAAGTGTCAGTGTGTCCCCAGCAGGACCTGGGTGATAGGAAAATGAGTCCCTATCACCCAGGTCCTGCTGGGGACACTCTGACACTTAGCTACTTACTCCTATTCCATATTCGACCATTTCAGCTTTCCTGCCTAAACTTTTATCTTGTCCACACTGAATCACATTCTACAAAATAAAAAACCAAACAACCAAACCCACCACACACCTAATCTCTTTATACTACTTTGATTTCTAGACTTGTTTTCCAAAGTTTTTGCAGCTACTTCAAGTTTTACGTCACCTGAAAACTCAACAACCTTCTATTTCAGCAACGATATCACTAGTGAAAATACTGCAATGCAAGACACCCCATTCAGGACAGTCTGTCAATCTGCAAGCCACCAGTGCCTACTGAACACTGGACCAGTTTCCTATGTGTTCTGCAATCAGATATACAAGAGCTTTATATATGTCATTCTAATGCTGACATCTGAAAATATCTCATACAGCAGTGTCAAAAAAAACCTTACTGGAATAAAAACACAATATACTTGCTGCTTCTCTGTGACCCACGAGACTTGTTACCCTGTGGCAAAAAGAACTTGTTACCCTGTGGCAAAAAGAACAAAAAGAATTCAGACTTAGATAAGTCTGAATTTATTTTTTTTTGTCAAGTCTTTCTTGGCTGATGTGCCATTTTTGTATCTTCCAGGTACTTTCAACAAGCCTGTTTTTTCTACCATTTTTCTGGAAATTATCTTCATAGCTTACAGTTTCTCAGCTTCTCCTCTGCACTCTTTTAAAACCAGGCCTTCTCTAGCTTTTCAGAATCTCATTTATCTTTCAGTTTTTCCTTCCTAGCACCTTCAAGACTCATCCACTCCTGTCTAGTCCTAAGGGCAATATTCTCATCCATGCCTTGTCAGTGTTCTCAACAACTACGACCTACACGTTTCAACTTCACCTATGGCTCATTTTTTCCATCTCATAAACATCAAAATTCTTCTGGAAAGATAATTACTGCAGATCCTAATTTTATATCAGACTTTTCTTTTGGCAGATGTTATGAAGAACAGGGAATCATTACTGCAACATACCAACTTCTTTTACAACTTAAGTTTCTTTATGACTTGTTCTTTTCAAGTGAGCATTCCCATGCATCTGTTAAGCTGCCTCCAGTCACATGAATAGCTTTAAGTAGCTTTTTTCTGATTTGAACAGCTTTCACTTGCACCTGCTTAAAATTTCCCCAGCCATTCCTACTGTTATCTGTCTTCTGTTGGCTTTTCAGCCAATATTTGGTGTCTTCTGGATCATCATCAATACAGTAATTCTGCTTATGAGCAAAAAAACTTATTTAAAAGAAATATTTTCCTGAATATTTCCTGGGGAGACAAGTGGAACAGGAGGAAACAAACAAAGAAGTATGGAGCTTCATGGTTCCCAATGCCAACATCTACTGCTTTCCAGTAGACCTTCTATCCAGACCCTCTCTTTTGAGATTTTTCTTCTCAGATTCTCTCAGCTGTTTTCCTCCTGACTCGTTTTCACTCTTCCCACCAGGTTTCGGGTGCCTTTGCTGCACAGCAGAGTTGTCTTCTTTAAATCATTTCAATAGCTCAACATGCTGACCAGGTTTATGTGCAGCTGTATTTTAGACAATTCCTACTGGTCAATCTACTTAAAAGAAAATTGACTTCCTACTATATTTGCTCTCAGCAGTGGCTAGCTACAGACCTAGACCAATGCTCCTTTTCCCCAAGCTAACATACATAAGAGGTGTAGGCAACTAATGTGCAGTAAAACTTTTCCATGTCTCTACTCACTTACTGGCTCATCTTAGGCTTTGATAAGCAGCTTCTCAAAAGGACTGGGTTTTTGCTCTGTGTTCACTGTTGTTGTGGGGAACTAGCAGCTATCACAAAATAATTAGATCAGTATAAATCTAACATTGCTTATATAATTTTTACATCTGTGTATTTACTTGAAGCAACAGCAATGTAGGAAGCTAAGGCTTTCTCATCAGAGATGGATCTCTCACAATTCCAGTACTTGAGCTGAACAAAGAGATCTGTACGTAGGAATAATAATACAGTTATTGTTATAGGAATAACAATGCAGGTATTGTTATATCAACAAACATGTCTGTAAGTTTGCTTGACAAATTATAACCTGAAGAGTATTCATTGGTCATCTACAGATTACAGAGACACTTGCAAATTCTCTCTCCTGATTTCTATGTAAGCAAGTGCAAAGAAAAGAAGCTAAAATAACTATTTTCCTAATGCTGCTAATCTTTAGAAGCAATGGTTGTAGTCATTATATAGGTATTATAAAATTAGAAAGGTAGCTACTCATATTCTGAGTTAGCATTTAAATACAGATCTTGTGAAGAAGTTGGAAAAGCTATCAGGTAACTTTACTCTTTAGTTTTTCATAAGAGGTACAAACACAACATTCTCTATTCAGATTGATGCGACAGGCATCTTTCCAAGTGGGATAACTTGCAAATATATAGTTGTACTTGCTCAGCACTATTATTTATGCTGAAAATCACTGTTACAAGTTAATCATTACCTCTTTAATTTCATATCTAGATAAATCCATATAAAAGAACGTGTGTGTTTTCACCAATCCATTTACCCTAACTGCACTTAAAAAATTTAATTCATTCCTTTTCAAACAATGCTGAGAAAGACCTGTGTTTAATTCCACTAAAAATGCTAAATAGTAAGTGCTGAACCTATCTAAAGCCACAACCTCTCAGAGACAGTTGTGAAGGTATATCCTCAGTAAGGACAGCTAAGGACTTCCATGTGATTCATGTGGAAGTCTATATCCACTTGTTTCCTAGAGGGGAAACAGCAGCCAACTCACAGTCCTTTTCCAGGTCTAGCTGGAATAAAGTTATTGTGCAGACTTCCAAGTATTTTAAGAAAGCTCTATCATTACTATCTATGGCTTGGAACAAAAAAAAGGCTCTGTCAATCTATTCATTTCAGGAAGTATTGATCTTACATGAAAAAAACCAACATAAATTAAAAGCATTTAATACTGAATTGTGCTTTCATTTATATGAAGAATTAAGTCATATATGCAATGACTAACAAAACCATATCAATCAAGGTAATTAAAAATAATAAAGGATAACCACTATAGGAATAAAAAACTGTAGAATCAATACACATTAATCTTCTCTTAAAAAAAGAAAAGTAACTAGCATAGCTTTTTTGAACTCTACAATGTTGTTATGCTCCAAAGGAAGTATTTGCACAAGACTAGTGTTGCAATGAAGCTAACACAATTTTACCCTGAAACCTGCAGCTTTAGAATGGGCCCCAGAGCTTTTAAAGTTATTTTTCCTTCCTTAAAATATCACCATGGTGATTTCAGTAGCTTCTGTCTCCTCTCTATTCAAATTACAAGAATCAAATACAGCTCTTGCAGAAGAATTTTTTTCCTTAGGAAGATACTTTCAAAATTAGTAACCCCCAAGAATGTTCAAGTTTTTATTCTGGTTTTTTTTTCATTTATGTCCTGGTTGGTTTTTGTTAGTTGTAACATTTCTTGTTTATGCAAGACAGCTTTCACACAAGACTGATCCTGATGGCAAATACCACTACTGCCAGCAAAGACGAGAGCACTCTACACCTCCCAAGATCAGCTCATCAGAAACCTGCCTTCTACATGACTCCACAGAAGCATCCTTCTAAATAAGACTCTCCAATATTTTCCCTCTGGGGCTATTATTTACTTTCTCTGTAGAAGCAAGTGGTTTCTGCATACTAATAAACAGGTAACTGCTGTGCCTACCCCAATATCCTCTGTGCGGTCCCTCCAGAGCCAACAGGTATTGCAGCAGAGACACTCCCATTTTGCCCTCCCTCTAACACCACAGAGCCCATTTCCTCCAATACACACAGGGTAACCATGGGGACCAGGATTTAGCCTAAACCTTTTGAAAACACAAAATCCAATATAAACCATTTATTGCTGTAAACTGTAATTCATACAGTGAACATGAGCAAACAACAAAGAAGCTAAAGCTTAAAGCAATTTCACATTCATAAGGTCATACTCAGCTTTGTACTCAAGGTCAGCACAAGTTGCCGTGGGCTGGAAAGGATAATGTGAGCATGCTGTGCTGTGTGTGGGCGGACAGTAACCAAACCACACGCATCAGCACACTTTCAAACTAAAGAGTGTCATTGCTAAGCAAGGGGGGAGAGAGAGATGGAGAGAAAGAAACACCATGGTGAAAGGGAACCTTCCACAACTGCATTAGATATGAGGATACTAACAGTCTGCATATGGATAACAATTTATAAAATTACAGACAGATCTGTAACAGCTTCATGTAAACACTGCACTCATGAGAAACATCAACATGAAATTTTTCAAACCAACAAACCAGCAGGACATCTTGCCTGCGTAAGCCAGCTCCTTTCAGCTACTCCAGTGACAAGAAGTACTTTAACACCTACTTTTATTATCTTGCCTTAATCTCAAAGAACTTCCCTTGCCTAAAAACCTCTAGTCCAATGTCACTTTTAGTTCGAGTGAGATGCTCTGTCAGCATGAGCTAACTGAAACTTGTGTGAAGTACATGTTGGCTGCTATCATAGCTACTCTGTAACACAGCAGTGAGCCTGCTCCAGTCAGGGCCAACAAACTGCCCTAAGGTCTTCTCCCAGTTCAGAGACATCTTCTGACCATTCATCAAGAAAGATTTCACAACAGTGAAACTTTGTGCCACACAAGGAAAAAGAGGATAAACCAAGAGTGTTTATCTTGGTGGGTCACTCTGGCAGATGCAGTATCTTGAATTCTATTTCTATATGGTTTGTCCTGTTGGCTCACTCAGGAGGAATGAAAGACACTGTTCTTTGCAGCAGCTAAGCCACTCTGCAAGGAAGTGTGGTGCACTTCCACAGTGGGGCACCAGGCATACTGGTAGAGCTGTAAAGTGATTATTCCTTTCCATTGCAACTGTTCAGCTGATATTTACTGAAGTATTTCCAGTTTCAGTGACAAGGTGGACTCCTAGATAAACACTAAGGCTTGATTTTCCAGAATCAGCTAAAAGTGCGAAAGCACCACGCCTTTGAAAATAAACCTCAGAGCATTTAAGTTGAATATGCAAGATACAAGGCCACTTTTGACAGAAAATAGCCAAATGTACCTAAGGCCATATATATGTGAAGTTATTTCCACAAATGCCCCCTTGGATTTCAAACACACACTTCCTTCAAGGTGAAATTAGCAATTTGGAAAAAGTCATACTAAAACTTTAACTAAAATTTTGCTGGTAAAATGTACAAAAAAATAATCCAAATCAGTTGGTTTTTTTTAATTACTACATTAAATATTTGATTTTCAGAGGAGCAGGTTTGTTTCAAAATTGCTTAACTTTGCTTATTAATTTCCTACAGATTAGGGGGTTTTTTGTTTCTTAGAAGAAAATTCTTCAGAAAATAGAACTACCTGTAGTAGTATGCTACAACCTTCAAACCACACAAAATTGGAAAGAGATTTCCTAATAAAATATTTAATGCTAGTGTTTTCCCACTAGAACAATACATGGCTTCACTATACAACCAGATTACCTGGAGGAGTTACACTGCAATCAATGACACCAGCTGATACCAGTAAGAATAGTGCAGGAGTCCTCAACAGCAAGGGCCATTTTTTTGCCAAAATGCCTACTACTTTCCATTTCCAAACCACCATAGTTACTACTATCTATCTTTAAAGCTGGCATAGTTAGTCTACAATGCATATCTGAGAACACTGTACATATCAAGTCTTTCCAACTGTAGCATATTCAGCTTTATAGTACATCTCCATAGTCAGAACAGGAAGATATTTTACTTTTTCTCTGTTTTTATATATTCATCATCAATACTCTGTGCTTGGAGACCAATTCAGTTATTTCTTAATCCAATTAATTTTTGTCGTCATTACAAATGGTATCTATCACATTCAGATCCCATTAGCCACTTTTGGAAGATTAAGGAAAAAAAAAAAGACAGAAAATACTCTTTCCAACAATGACAGCCAATAAACTGTTAAAGGCTTCATGAAACTTACAATATTAACTTAGTCTTTTATATGCTTATAATTATTGTTAGCCCATTATTTCACAAAAGTGCAATAATGGCATTTCCCCAACATTTACACTTACTAATTCAGAGAATTTATGCCAAAAAAAGCCAAAACCAGAAGCCATCCCAGCTTAAACAGAATATTCCTTTTTTTGACATTAAAAATTAATCTCCATAATGCTTAAGGCAAGTATCTTTATTTTCAAGCTTTTTAACATCCATCTTTTTAACCAACCTTAACGTGATAACATCTCCCATTTTTTTTACCAAACAGCATAATGTCCAGAAGAAGTTAACCTTTAAAAGCCAAGGTCCTATTGACTTCTTACACAAAAGAAGTTTCCCATGACATTATTAATAATTGTAGAGCTTTGCACAAGTGATCTAAACCAGGACTCTTCTTCCTCAGGTTTCCGTGCTTTAAAAGCAGTCTTGAAATTCAGTCTCTTTACTGATTCTGTATTTATGCTTCATTGATAGTTCACTCACCTCCTCCATGTCCAGCAATATTTCTAAGTGCAGAAGCTACATTTCTCCTACTCATGGGAGCAGTGCAGCTCCACCTTCACTGTAGGCTCTCTGAGCCATGACAGGGTGCCTGAGCTGCCTAAAAGCATGTATTAAAAGATTTAAATAGGTTATGAGCAAGTTTAAACAACTACATTCTGTTGCTAGTAGTCATGCTTATGAAATAATCGTTTATTGCTCCAAGCAGGTATATGGCACTTTGTCAAGATGTAGGACAGAAAAAAACAGAGAAGAGCACTTCTGTAATGTGCAGCTTCTGGACAAGGAGCAAATGGTCCCCCACCAACAGCTGCAAAGGACAAGGTCAAATAATTTCTCTGCAGCATTAACAAGAACAACATTTGCTATGGTTGACTGCTTTCTGTTGCCATAAACATTCCACTGCTGTCACCAGACATACCAAGTATCTAATTCTGTTGCCTTATTTACAATCCCAACTTGTCCACACTTTGAGTATTGATTAATCTGGTTAACAAGATTTAATTTAACCTTGTTTTTAAAAGAAGTGGTATGACTATCCATATGACCACAAACCCTGGGTTCTTCTTGAACTATCTCTACTGAATTCTCATAGAAGTTAAAATGGGAAAAAACCCCGCAACAAACCAACCAAAAAAAACCCCAAACCAACCAAAAAAACACAAGAAAATACTTCAGTTTGGCCAACAAGCACACTGGAAATCATATACTTGCCCAGAGGAGCAGAACCAAGCCACCCATGGCAGACTGCTACCACTGCAGTTATGTGATTGGGATGAGGGCATGGGATCCTCTTGGCTTGGGATTTCCATGCTTATTTTACCAATCTGGACTTTGAATATTGCCAAGCCTGAAATGAGTTCAGTCCATACCTATCATCTGTCTTATCGTTAAATTCAACCAGCATACACAATAGTCACGTTTGTTTCAGCAATAAACCTCCAGCTATTCAGAGGAGCCAGAATTATTTTAATCTCTAATTTTTTTTCCATTTTATATAAATTACTTCAACCAGAATATACAACTGTCTTACTGTAAACACAAATTTACAGCTGCCATAATTTGCTTTAAAAAACCCAAACAAAACCAAAGCGACTGATAAAATCCCCAAACATTTTCCACTTCAGTTGCCCAGTGACATAAAGAAATAACTACCACTGTCAGAGATCTTACTCACACAGTTTGTGGGGTTTTGTTTTTTTTTTCAAATAGAGACCAAGTATTGCTGACAAAAATACTTAGAGTGCTCCACCAAGATCAGAGCTCATTATTTTCAGAAAATACTGTTAATAAAATAAAATGCTGATTAATGTTTAAAAGAATCTAAAGTGGGAGAAACAGCAAAAAATGAAAGTGTTTTGAGGTTGGAAAGGTGTGTGTTAAGGCTGAGTCAGTCTAACGACTTGTTGATGTCAACAGTTGGAGCATCCTGTCCTCCTCCACCACCTGGCACCACCTCTGGTGCTTGTTAGATCCTGCACTGAGCTGATGCAGTTTGCTAATCCACTAGAACACTAATCCAGAAAAATTAAAACCACTTCAGATACCTTTCTGCTGATTAGCAAGGTTTTTCAGAGCAGTACTGAGTTCAAGAAGTCCCACAACCAGTGCATAGCCTGCAAGGCTATGACAGGGAAGAGATGGATGTGCCTGTTTCAGCAGCAAACATGTATATTTTCACTCCAACAAGTCTTATCTGAGTCTGGAACGTTTTAAGGAGTTACTGCTTCTACAGCTGAGGGCACAATGGGCAGCCCTGCTCCATCACGTTGTAAGAAAAAAGACAGTTTAAAGCCCTTCTCAGACAGATCCATCATCAGTCTCATGGAAAGATAATTTAGCCCAAGGGTATCAACCTGCAGGGAAGAGGAAAGCTGGAAGCACTAACTTCTTAAAAGGCAACAACTAGACCTGCAAAAGCTGTTATATTTCTGTTTGACCTGAATGTGAGCTGACACAAGATACACTTGTAAGACATGTTTCAGAGGGCTTCTTAGCCCCCATACATCTATTCTCTAGGGAAATTTGGGGAGGGAAGTATTCTTAAAAAACAAACCAAAAAAGGCATTCTAAAATAAGACTTCACAGTGAGTAAAAACACACAAATTCATATTCTGAGGTGGACTGAAAACTGGTTGAATGGCGAGTCCCAGAGGGTGGTGGTCAGCAGTGCAAAGTCTGTTTAGAGGCCAGTGGCTAGTGGTGTACCCCAGGGGTCAGTGCTGTGTCCAGTCCTGTTCAACATCTTCATTAATGACCTGGATGATGGATGGGGCAGAGTGCACCCTCAACAAGTTTGCTGATGACACCAAACTGGGAGGAGTGGCTGATACACCAGAGGGACCTTAACAGTCAAGAGAAATGGGCTGTCAGGAACCTCACAAACTTCAACCAGGAGAAGTGAAAAGTCCTGCACCTGGAAGGGAACAACCCCATGCACCAATATATGCTGGGAGCCACCCAGCTGGAAAGCAGCTTGGCAGAAAAGGGATTGGGCTTCCTGGTGGACACCAAGTTGAACATAAGTCAGAAATGTGCTTTGCCACAAAGAAGGTGAATGTTATACTGGTCAGCGTTAGACAAAGTATTGCTAGCAGGTCGAGGGAGGTGATCCTTCCCATCTACTCAGCACTGGTGTGGTCACACCTGGAGTACTGTGTCCATCGCTGGCACAGGTTGCCCAGAAAGGTTGCAGAGTCTCTGTCCTTCGAGGTATTCAAAAACCATCTAGATACTGTTCTGGCCAACTGGCTTTAGGTGGCACTGCTTGAGTAGGGATGTTTGACCAGATGACCTCCAGAAGTCACTTCCAACCACAGCCAGTCTGTGATCTCCTTCTTAATCCTTAACTGTTTCCAAACTATATTCAGAGAACTGCAACTGCAACAGACTTCTGTGGTCTTGGAGCATCGTAAGTGAGCTCAACTCTGCTGCAAGCACAAGCTCTGCCAGAGAAACATGCTTAGCAAGCCTTAGGTCTCCTGCACCCCCTTCTTTCATCAGAGGCAAGACACCTGACACGAGAGGTTGCAGAGTTGTTTCCATTAAATTTTATTTGTTGAATGGCTTCTCAGAGTGTTGAGCATGCTCCACTAGCTACTGTGCCCATTTTAATCCCCTTCAGCATTGTGACAAATCTGGAAAGTAGCCTCAGTTAAGTGGAAAATCTTGCCCCTGGCACTAGAGATCTGGTGCAGCACTGTGGGGACAAGTGATCTTAATAAAACAGAGTCCAGACCTCATTTGAAAAAATGCCGGTCTGAGGATTTGCCTAGCTTATACTACTGATTTCTGATGTAACTGAATTTACATAAAGGGGCAACAACGATGAGCTGCTCATGCTGCCAAAGATAAACTGCTTCCAGCTTCATTTCAGTCACTAGGTTAGATGATCCACTCTAATGGATTTCATCTCTACTCAATGCCGTCTACAATGCACTGCTGCTATCAAATGCTGAATTGAATACTAGTCAAACATTGAATCAATCGTTTGAATTCAGTTAATTCTCCAATGTGAAAGTAACAACCTTCATAGTAAACATGGCCACAAGCAACTACAATTACAAGTTTTTCTACCTTTTCCACATTTTGTGATAGCAGTGACCTTTCATCTCTCTGGAGAGAGGGGAAGAAAAAAATTAAGCCTTGATGACCAGCTATAAAAGCTGATTTATCCTATTCCTGGCATCCTGGCTGTTTACTGGATTAAGAACCAGCTCATATTGACTACCAGGTAAGTTATCTACATCTCTGTAAATCTGTGTTATAAATAAAAGAAATGGCAGCTCATGTTCATTGCCACCCAAAGCCACTGGGAAAAAAATCCAACAGTATGCAAAAGCAAAAAAGAACAAAGGCAGTCTATAGTAACAATCTGTGTCTCCTACCTCTGCTCGACCTTCATAATATGTTAGCATAGACTTTGTAAGTACAAAAAGCCTTTCTTTGTAGTTTAAGGGAGAAGTCCTCTTCTTCTGCTGGGATCTTTTAATCAAAATCTCTTGTAGGATAGTAGTCGTATTCATTTCATCCGCTTGTCACCTCTGTTTCTAGCCATTGAATATCAGTTCCTGCGAAGATGAGAGAAACAAGTCATTTTGGAATCTTTGGAGGATCACCAGTCTGAACATTTCTGTAGTAAAAAGAGCTTCTACTTATAAATGAAACTACCTAAACTTACAGAAAGCTGGAGCTCATCCTAAGCACTTGGAATTTTACAGAAGTTAATTATTAGACAAGAAAGTTCAGGCCTTGCTCAACTGAGGGTTGCACTGACACATTCCCAGGAAACCAAAAGCTGCACATGACTAGGATGAAGTATGGGACACTGCAGACTATGACACAGAAAATATGGGTGAGAAGTCCAAGACATGCTCCTGGCAAACAGCAGTGTACAACTCCTCTTCAACACAAAGGCCCGATGTGTATCAAAAGTTTTAATTGCTAAGGCATATGCATATATATATGCCATTTGCAAAAATATTTGATATACAAAATCAAACATGGTTCAGTAAAAGTAACTTTGAAAATTCACCTCAATTATATTTATGGAATTTATCAGATGCAACAGTCATTTAGAAGATGACAATCTGAGAAGAGAGAATTAAAGCTTTTTTGCACACTCCCTCCCCCCTCCCCCCCGAAATTGCTAAGTATATACCCTCCAGCTTCTACTTAGAAAGACTTCTTGCTGACCATCCACAGCCTAATTCATCCACTTTTGAAAGTTCTGGTCACTCAGTAACATCAAGCTGTGCTTTGAAGTTTTACACCATGATCATTACCTGTAGGATAGACTTAGGAATGCATAAAAACGAATGCTCCCACAGTTACTTTGTTTGCAAGGCTGGCTCCAGCACCCTACCGGACAAAGCACCAGGCACTCTCTCAGCTCTTTGCAATTATGCCAGCTCAAGCACAGCTGCCCTCCTCCCTCACCTGCTGGCTGCTGCCCTGCCGTGCCACCCAGCCTTGTGTGGGTGCAATGGTTCCTCCCGCTGGGCATGGAAGTGGCCTAGGGAAGGGATCCAGCCAGACACTTCATCAAGCAGCACAGACCGCAGCCTGTGGAGACTTCACACACGAGGTGGCACAGAGGCAGGAACAAAAGGTGTGAGAGAGACTGTGGAGAAGCTGTTCCACAAAACTTTTGCCTCCTTCACTGCTGGGCCCCTGCCTCAAGCCATGCTCCAAAGCCAAGGCACGTTGCAGGCACAGACCTCGACCGCAGCTTGGGCCAGAGCAGCACGGCTGTGGACTGAAGCTGTGGCAGCAGAACAGCAGCATCTGCTGAAGCACCAGTGACTACAAATGCCTTCCCATGTGTGTGTGTGGAGAGGGTGAGGGGAACCACCCAAACCCAAGCCTTGCACTGTAGATCTCTGTACCAGTAGGAAATTTCCCTCTGACTATAAAAAAAAGTTCTCTTCATCTCACAGGGCTTAATCTATGCACCTGTTTTACTACTTAGAGTATTTCAAAATTCACAGGGGAAATGTATGTACATTTTTCTCGGTAGACAACATAACTTCAGCATGGACAAAACAGTACATTTCACAGCATTGTGCAGGGAAGCTTGAAAAGCCACAGGCCTCCTTACAACATTACATTTAATTTTATTTAAACTTTACTTTTGTAAGGTAAACAAATTCACTTTAGCGCCTCTTCTTTTGCTTTGTGCCCAAACACACCATTATTTGTTGTGATAGTACATGAAAAATAAGTGAACTGACACCTCTTGCCTTCCAGACTAATCCTGATACCACCTTTCACTTTTGTTTGGCCAAGCAAACTCTCATATCCCAAACTCTTACCATTTCATACAGCTTGATGTTGTTGTTCACTGCTTTGAAACATCCCTTTTTAAGATATATCTCTGCATATGCTAAAAATTAGTCTATGGTTTACCTGGAACTATAAAATAAGTCCAGGTTAGAGTGCATAAGACAATAACAGGATGGACATGGTTATTATTATGAACAATTTATTTCTGTTTTTCCTCTTGCTCTGATGCACATAGATGCATACATTTTGCTGGTCATTTGTCACACTGCATTCCTGGGAAGAAGACAGATCTTTTGGAACTGATACTTGTCTAGATTGCACTCTTTAAGTACTCAAACTGCCAGGTTCTTTTTTATTGCCTTTCTAAAAATAAAAGGGCAATCTAAAAGATAATTGCAGGAGGAAGGATACTAACATGAACTGAATATACAAACATTATTCAAAAAATTAAAAGCCAGTATTAACTTTCAGACCAGTTTAAAGCATGCCAGACTGTAAGGGTACCCATCACAGCCTCTCCCACTCACAATTCCTGCGGTCTCTATAGTACAGATTTTCTGTTGGCACTTATGAAAAATATACTTATTATTTGTCTTAGAAACTGGGATCTGAGAAATCCTGAGAGTGCTACACTACAGCACACATGACATATACATAATTAACTATGTTTTCAAATCTCAGTACTGAATGCTAAAATATTTCATTTCCCTGCCAGCCCCCTCTTTAGTCACATTAACATCATAAAAGAAACAAAATAAATAACCTTCTGACAAAATCAGTGATAAAAAATAAAAACACCAATAATTTAATTGGTAATTTAATTTAATTGGTCTGTTCCTGGTTGCTACACTGAATTATCGCTGCTATGGAGATCTCTGCAGATAAGAACCAGTTTCCCAGGTCAGAAGATCAGCCTTTGACCCTGCATGTGGTCACAGAAACCATTTTTGTTTGGAGGTCTTCCCAAGCCAACGGCTCTAGCCACATTTCTGAATTTCTGATCCTACAAATAAGGCTCAGAACAACTGAACCCTCACTTATTACTCCAAAAGTTCCTTTCCAAAATTGCAAGTTCCTTGAAAAGCACCTGTAACAGCCATCCTTACCTCTTTATCAAGCCCATACATCGCTTCTTTTTCTTCAGTATAGTTTTAGAATCTTTCTACAATCGCCCACCCCACCCCTCC